>NC_091560.1:6148014-6153014 GCF_042767895.1 Penaeus vannamei | reverse complement strand
CAATATTACCATTGTCATTTATTCCTTTACTTCTATTACCATCATTGCTACTATCAATATTATGATCATCATCATAATCAATAATGATATTAGTAAATTGTAACAAATTTCTAGATAAAAATGATTGCCAAACAGGTAATAAATAACAACATTCTTTTCAGTGTAAAATTCTTCAAGGTCGAGGTTGCCAAGCAGTCATTTTACGGCAATTACCAAGCCAAGGAGGAGAGCGGGGGAGGGGGGGGGTAGTACGACAAGGAGGAGGAGGAGGGGGCGGGGGCAGGGAGGAGAAGGAGGGGGTGGGGACAGGAAGGAGGAGGAGGGGGTGAGGACAGGAAGGAGGAGGAGGGGAGTGGGCAGGAAGGAGAAGGAGGATGAGGAGGGGGTGGGGACAGGAAGGAGAAGAGGAGGTAAGGATGGGAAGGAGTGAGGGGGTAGGCAGGAAGGAGGAGAGGAGAGTGGGCAGGCAGGAAGAGAGGAGGGGAGTGGGCAGGAAGGAGAAGGAGGGAAGTAGACAAGAAGAAAGAGAAATAGAAGGGGAGTGGGCAAGAAAAGAGGAGGGCAGGAGGGGCAGGAGGGGGGCACACCTCCTTGGAATTAATTATGCAGGTGCGATCAGCTGTTTCTGCTGGTCCGAGTTACGTCATTACTTTAGTTTGAGGATAAGAATGTCCCTTGAGTTCGTTATGAAATGTTAAGATATTGCGGTGTCGAATTCTCAGGCTAGAGACACGTGAATAGTGAATGTGCGAATAGTGAATGAGAGATATGTGTATATAGTGAATGTGTGAATAGTGAATGTGTGAATAGTGAAGGAAAGATATGTGTATATAGTGAATGTGTGAATAGTGAATGTGTGAATAGTGAATGAAACATATGTGTATATAGTGAATGTGTGAATAGTGAATGTGTGAATAGTGAATGAAAGATATGTGTATATAGTGAATGTGTGAATAGTGAATGAGAGATATGTGTATATAGTGAATGAGAGATATGTGTATATAGTGAATGTGTGAATAGTGAATGAGAGATAGGTGTATATAGTGAATGTGTGAATAGTGAATGTGTGAATAGTGAATGTGTGAATAGTGAATGAAACATATGTGTATATAGTGAATGTGTGAATAGTGAATGAGAGATATGTGTATATAGTGAATGTGTGAATAGTGAATGAGAGATAGGTGTATATAGTGAATGTGTGAATAGTGAATGTGTGAATAGTGAAGGAAAGATATGTGAATATAGTGAATGTGTGAATAGTGAATGTGTGAATAGTGAATGAGAGATAGGTGTATATAGTGAATGTGTGAATAGTGAATGAGAGATAGGTGTATATAGTGAATGTGTGAAGAAGAGCTATGTATATTGCCATATTCTGTAAGATGTAAGGGAAATATAAGAATACGAAAAAAAATGAAACGACAGGAACAAGGAAAAAATTAGATAGATAGAGATAGATATTATATATATATATCTATATATATCTATATGAAATGTATATATATGTATATGAATATATATACATAGATGTATATGAAATGGAAGATAGAGATGTAAGAGAAATATAAGAATTCGAAAAAAAACAAAAAACCAAAAAAAAAAACGACAGGAACAAGGAAAACATTTATATATGATTCTCAAAGAGAGAGAGAGAGAGAGAGAGAGAGAGAGAGAGAGAGAGAGAGAGAGAGAGAGAGAGAGAGAGAGAGAGAGAGAGAGAGAGAGAGAGAGAGAGAGAGAGATTTTTTGCCACATTCAGATACACAAACACATACACGTAAAATTAACAAGACTTAACTGAGGGACAGAGACAAACTTAATTGAGAACTCCCCCCCCCCTCCCCCTCCCCCTCCTTCCTCTCTCTCCCCCCTCCCCCTTTGTGCACAGATAATAACACTGAGATACAGAAACAGGCCAAAAAAAAAGAAAAAAAAAGAAAAAGAAAAAATAAAAAAAGAAAAAAAAGAAAAAAAGAGAAAAAAAGAAAAAAAAGAAAAAGAACAAGAAAAAAAGAAGAACAAAGAAAACATTGTCTTGTCACAGCAAAAAGATAATTATGAAGTAAAAGGACATAATATGAATAATAAGACGTAATTAGTAGTAACAAAAGAAGAGAAATAGATGAATAAGATGAAATAAAAAAAACATACAAACAAGGTAATAGTAGCAATAGACGAAGAAAAAATAGATAAAAGAATGAAAAACAAACAGACAAAAAGAAAATTAATTGTAATAGCAAACGAAGAAAATTAGATAAAGACAAAAATGAAAAAAACAAGGTAATAGAAGAAGCAGATGAAGGAAAATATATAAATAAGAAAATAAAAAACAAACAAACAAGGTAATAGTAATAAACGAAGAAAAACAAAGAAATGAGAAAACGAAAAACAGACAAACAAGGTAAGTAGTAGTAAGACGATGAAAAATAGATAAATAAGAAAATAAAAATACACAAACAAACAAGGTAATAGTAATAATAGACGAAGACAAATAGATAAGAAAAAATACAAAGTAACAGAAGAAGCAGACGAAGAAAAATAGATAAATAAAAAATTAAAAACAAACAAACAAGGTAATAGAAGAAGCAGACGAAGAAAAATGGGTAATTGAAAAAAAAAAAAAAAAGAAACAAGGTAATAGAAGAAGCAGACGAAGAAAAATAGGCAATAAAAAAGCAAACAAAAAAAGAAATAGTAATAACAAACAAAGAAAATACATAAACAAGTATCAAAACCAAACAAAACCAAACAAACCAAAACAAAACAAAACAAAACAAAACAAAGAAACAAGCACCATCAAACATGAAATAACAACGCAATTTACGAAGCATCCAAGTGTTGTTGAGTTGTTGGTGCTTCCTAGGGTCTAATATAGCCTTGCTGGTGGGGATGGAAGCAAGGACATGGAGACACCTGTGGAGATGTGAGTGTAAGTGGCGAAGGAGGAATGAGATATGAGGAAGAATGCTGTTTTTTTATGATTTTCGTGATGTGATAAAGACGGCGGGAGGGAAGGAGGGATGGGGGAGGGAGGGAGGGAGAGAGGGAAGGAGGGAGAGGGAGGGAGAGGGAGGGAGAGGGAGGAGGGAGAGGAGGGACAGGGAGGGAGGGAGAAGGAGGGAGAGGGAGGAGGGGGAGGGGGAGGGAGGGAAGGAAGAAGGGAGGAAGGGAAGGAGGGAGGGAGTAGGAGGGAGGGAGGGATAGAGAGAGAGAGAGAGAGAGAGAGAGAGAGAGAGAGAGAGAGAGAGAGAGAGAGAGAGAGAGGGAGGGAGGGAGGGAGTGAGAGAGAAAGTGAAAAAGAGAGAAAGAGGGAGAGTGAAAAAGAAAGAGCGTGAGAGAAGGATATAGAGTAAGAGAGAAAGAACAAAATCCAACTCCTCAAAATAAAGAGAAAGAAACAATAATCATATTGCCATGCACTCCTCATTCTCTCCATTTCAGAAAAAAAAACAAAAAACAAAAACAACAACAACAACAAAAACGCAGAAACACCAAACCGAAAAATAAAGAAAATAAATCAAAAAAAGAAAAGAAAAAAGAGAAAAAAAATCCTCCTTTCCTTTACAACAAACATCAAAGAGAAGCTTATCGACCTCGCCCTCCCCCCCCCCCCCCCCTGCACCTCTCGATCACTTGACGTTCTCACACAATATCGACCTCTATTGACCTGTGGCAAAAGGGTGACACTGAACTCCTGGGGTAAGACTTGGAATAAACACTTGAGGCCAAATGTTTGTGCGTTGGGATAATTGGTGGTATTTTTTTGTGTGTTATTCGTATCTCAATTGTTATTATCTTTGTTGTTTTTATTGTTATCAATAGCAGTAGTATTAATGTCTTTTTTACGGTTATATACATGCAGTATTAAGGACACACACACAGACACGTGTTTGTGTGTGTGTGTGTGTGTGTATGTGTGTGTGTGTGTGTGTGTGTGTGTGTGTGTGTGTGTGTGTGTGTGTGTGTGTACGTATATATATATACATATACTTATATATGTCTGTGTGTGTGCGTGCGATCGTGCAAGTGAGTGTTTGTATGTGAGTTTTCCTTTTTTGTTAAAAAGCTCTTGGACCTCACACGACCCTGTTTATAAAATATCTGCCCCACTAATTAGCATAATCCCCCCCCCCCCCGTCCTCTTAATAACAAGGGCAGAGATTGGAATTCATTACTGAGAATTAGCCTCTTGCTAAACGCTCTTCGGACACATCCTTGCGGACTAAGTTGGCTAAATTTCTTTTCATCTTCCTTGTCCACCCTATTTATCATTTAATGCGCGGTAATGATTCATAAAGAGTAATTAGCTATTATGAATTAGGTAAAGTGTCGCAGATTACTTGAAATTGGTGTGTGGTTGTGACTATGCGAGGTGTATTCGGTGTGTGTGTGTGTGTGTGTGTGTGTGTGTGTGTGTGTGTGTGTGTGTGTGTGTGTGTGTGTGTGTGTGTGTGTGTGTGTGTGTGTGTGTGTGTGTGGTGCATGGGTGTGTGATTTGGTTTGTAATTTTGTGACTGTGTGTGTATGTTTGCGTGTGTGTACTTGTTTGTCTGTGTATGTGTGTATGTGTGTTTGTGTATGAATGTGTATGTGCGTGAGTTCATATGTGTGTATGTGTCTGTTGTTTGTGTATTCTTTAAGTATATGTGTATGTAACTGTAATTGTGAATTTCTAAATCAAACAATCCATCACCTATATACCTTTCATTCCAAAACTCTAAACAACTTGATCCCATCTTCACAAATTAAGAAAAAAAACAAACAAACAAAAAAACATCCATACTGTCTTGTATTACTTCATATATTTCGGATACATATGTATATATATATATATATATATATATATATATATATATATATATATATATATATATATATATATATATATATACATATATCTCTCTACATATCCCCATGTATCACTCTTACATACGATATCTTATCTTATGTTAACTTGTATCATGAATTTGCATTTCTTCATCTCTTATGTATGCATGTGT
>NC_091560.1:6140514-6145514 GCF_042767895.1 Penaeus vannamei | reverse complement strand
ACACACACATTCACACACACACACACACAGAAACACAAACTCACATATTCATATTCATATCTATACATATTTATGTGTGCGCGCGCGTATGTATGTGTGTCCCCACGTACTGACTATATACTGTATACAGACAGTGAAAAGGAGAAGCGTGCAAAGTCTGAATAAAAAAAACCTGGAACGACATTCCACACGGCATAGCACTATTTACACTCTCGCAAAAGCCTTATTAACTCGACTTTCTTTTTCTTCTTGAAACGTCGCCATTTGTCAGATTTAGACTTAGTCAGCTGATCTTTTTTTTTTTGCGTCTTTTCGCCAGATTACAAAGATAAAGAGATAGGGTGAGATTGAGGAGGATAAGAAATAAAGATGAGGATAGTTAGCAGAGGAGGAAGTAGTATGATAATGATGATAATGATAATTAAATAAGTACAGTTAGTAATATTGTTAACATACCTATTCTATATGATTACTATTATATTTTATGCATATAGTACTATATTGTAATTAATGATAATGATAGGGGTGATAATGATGATGATAATATGCATGGTAATTGATAAAAAAAGAGAAATATGGTAAAATAATATGGAATCCCTGTATGAGGGGAAGAGAAAAAGAGAGAGGAAACCCGAGGAAGAGGATAAAAGGACGAAGAAAAAAAACAAAGCAAGAAAGAAAGGAAAAATAACAACGAAAGAAAAAAAGCAATAAGACTGAGGAGGAGGATAAAGAATAATGCTAAGGATAATTTGCAGGTGTTAATGATAATGATGTTGATGATAGCGGGTGATAATAAGGATAATTATATGTGCATGATAAGAAAGAGGAAATGCATAATTGATAAATATAGAAGTATGGATAAATAATGTGGATTCCCTGTATGTATCACTGATATCTACCGAAAAATAAGGGGATAAGAAAGAGAGGGAAGTGGAACCGAGGAAGAGGATAAAAGTAGGAATGAAGAAACAAAGCAAACAAGAAAGAAAAGGTTAAAAGAACTCCAACGAAAGAGAAAAAGATAAAAACATAAACATTATAGAACAAAGAAAATAATCATAAAAGAGAAAGGACAAAGTAAAAGACAGAAAGTGTGGATAGAACAGAAAACAATAAAAATAAGACAGAAAGGCTGGATGGAAGAGAAAAAAAACAATAAAAATAAGACAAAAAGGGTGGATGGAAGAGAAGAAAAAACAATAAAGGAGAAAGACAGAAAAGGTGAATAGAAGAGAAAACAAACAACTAAAGAGAAAGACAGAAAAGGTGAATAGAAGATCAAACAAACAACTAAAGAAAAAGACAGAAAGGGTGAATAGAAGAGAAAACAATAAAGGAAAATATAGGAAAAAAATAAAGGGAAAAAAAAGACAGAAAGAGTGGGTAAAAAGACAGAGAAAACAATAAAGGAAAATAAAGGAAAAAAATAAAGGGGAAAAAAAGACAGAAAGGGTGGGTTAAAAGACAGAGAAAATAGAGGGCCTTACCCACCCATTGGCCAAACCCCATTTCTCGTTCAGCACCAACACACAACCCAACACACCCTCGATATGAACACAAAGCGAGGTCATTGAGGGTATCGATCGAACCCAAGGTCATAGTGTGAACAAATTATTAATAAAAGTAATGATTCGTTATTATGAATGCCTCGATTACGGTCTAATCAAATTGTCGAAGGAAATTATTGCTGGGTTTTTCAATGGCTGCAAATTGGGAGCAATTCTTAGTGAAAACTATTGCTGTGAAATGAATCCGGAATAATATTATTAATTTCATAGATGGTATCATTATTGTTATTCATCATCATTATTATTATTATTATCGTTATCATAAGTATTATTTTCATTATGATTATTATTGCTGTTGCTCTTGTTGTAATACTACTATAAATGCAACTACCCTTATATCTTTTTTTATCATAATCATTATCTTTATCATTATCATTATCACTATTATCATCATCATACTTATTATTATAGATGTTGTCAGTATATTATCACCATCATCATCATACTTATTATTATTGATGTTGTTACTATATTATCACCATCATCATCATTACTATTATCATTTATATATCACTATTACCATTACCATTATCATTATTTAAATGTCACAATTACCATTATCATTATTGTCATTATTACTAATATTATTATCATAGTCATTATTACTAATATCATTATTATCATTGTCAATATCATTATTATCGTTGTTATTACCATTATTATCATTATCAACATTATTGATGTTATCGTTATTACTATCATTATTATCATCATCATCATTTCCATTTCTATTATAATTTTTATTGTCATTATCAATATTTCTGTTCTTTTCATTTTCATTATTACCATCATAATCATCATTATATTTTTTGTTATTATTGTTATTTTATTACTATCATTTCTATCATAATTATTATTGTCATTATGGTTATCCTTATTGTTTTTATTATCATTATTATTATTGTTATCATTATCATTACCATCATCATCATTATTACCCTCCACGTCCTTATCTTTTTGTTATTATCGTCATTTTCACCAAAATCATCATCACTATCATTGTAATTATTATCATCATTATCATTTTTATTATTTATCACGATCATTATCACAACTATTATTATCACCATTATTGCTTTCATTATTGTTATTATCATCATTTTCATTATTAATATTACTGTTGTCATTATTATTATCATCATTATCATCATTAACATTAGCATTTTTATTACTATTGTTACTTTTAACAGTATCATTATCATTAGAAAAGAGAGAGAGTGAGAGAGAGAGAGATAGAGCTAGAGAGTGAGAGAGAGAGAGAGAGAGAGAGAGAGAGAGAAAGCGAGTGAGAGGGAGAGAGAGAATAGATAATTTTGATCATATTTTCTCGAATAATTAAATAATGATCATTACAAATTAATGGCTAGGATACCATACGGTTTAAAAGGGATGATACCGAAGTTAATTACTGATGATTAATGACTAAACTTTAAATTCAGCGGTTCATTAATTACTATAATTATGTTTGTATTTTTAATGACCAAAATATTGTTTATATTTGTATATTTGTTTAGAATAATATCCAAAGTTCAAATTGGCAATATTTTGTTGTTAATGATGACGTGGTTACAACATAGCACTATATGCATAAAATGTAATAGTCCCATGCATGAAATCAAGTTGTCATTATTGTTCTCGTTGTCATTATCACTAACGTTGCTGTTGTTTTTGTTATCATTTACCAATACTGCTATTACCACTAATAAGGATAGTAATAATGACAATAATGGTAATGATTATGATAACAATAATAATGATAGTAATGATGATGATAATAATAATAATAATAATAATAATAATAATAATGATAATAATAATGATAATAATAACTAACAATAATAATAATAAAAACGAATTCAAGAAACAAAAAAGAAGAAAAAAAAAATCCAAGTCAATCAAAAAAAAAAAAAAAAAAAAAAAAAATCGACAAAAATCAACAAATAAACAAAATAAACAAACGGCAAATAAAGACAATCCACTCAAAGAAAGAAAAAAAAAGAAAAGAAAAAACAACAACTCCATATCACAGAGACAACACAATTGCCTGCCTCTTCAATTGTCTCCAAAGGATGTAGTTGCGGTAGCCATAACGGAGGCGTGGATGCTGGAATGAGGGAGGGAGGGAGGGAGGGAGGAGGGGAGGGAGGGAGGGAAGGAGAGGGAGGGGGGAGAGGGAGAGGGAGGGAGGGAGGGAAGGAAGGAGGAAGAGGGGAGAGGAGAGAGAGGGAGGGAGGGAGGGAGGGAGAGGAGGATGAAGGGAGGGGGAAAGGAAAGAGGGAGGGAGGGAGGGAGGGAGGGAAGGAGAGGGAGGAGAGGAGGGAGAGAGGGTGAGGGAGGGGGAGGGAGGAGGGAGGGAGGGAGGGAGGGAGAGGGAGAGGGAGAAACGGGAGAGGAGGGAGGGAGGGAGGAGAGGAGGAAGAGAAGGAGGAGGAGAGGAGAGGGAAGGAAGGAGAGGGAGGGAGAGAGAGAGAGAGAGAGAGAGAGAGAGAGAAACAGAGAAAGAGAGAGAGAGTCAGAATAAATAAATACATAAAATAAGGAGAGAGGGCGAAGGGGCAGGGGGAGTTAGTAAGGAAAAAATCGGATTGTGAGAGAGAGAGAAAAAAAAAACACGAATCGACAGCCAAACAAACAGAAAGAAAACAACAAAAGAAAAAAAAACAGAGACATCTTACAAAAAAAAAAACACAAACAAAAAAAAAAACAAACCGAATAAAAAGACCCTCCCCCCTAAAAAAAAAATCCAGAGAACCGCAACCGAGCCAGGGACATCCTCCCTCCCTCCCCCCCTTAAACCCCTCCCCCTCTCCTCTCTTCCCCCGCCCCCGCCCCTGCCCCCACGCATCGAAATATAAGCCCGAAAAAAAATATCCAGAGAACCGCAACCCAGCCGGGGACATCCTCCCCCTCACCTTTCCCTAAACCCCTCCCCTTCCCCATCCCTTCCCCTCCCCTTCCCTCTCCCCTCCCCCCACGCATCGAAATATAAGCCCGAAAAAAATATCCAGAGAACCGCAACCCAGCCGGGCACATCCTCCCCCTTCCCCTCCCCTTCCTCCCTTCCCCCTCCCCCTGCCCCCTCCCCAAGCATCGAAATATAAGCCCGAAAAAAATATCCACCAAATCCGCGGTCGTAAACAAGATCTCAGCGGCGCCTCGAGGGAATGCATCTATGGAGGAGATTCCGACGTCCTCCTAACTGCGTCCACTCTCTCTCTTTCTTCTTCTTCTTCTTCTCTCTCTTTCTTCTCCTTCTCCTTTTTCCTTTCTTTCTCTTTCTCTTCTCCTTTTTCCTTTCTCTCTCTCTTTCTCTTCATTTTCCTTTCTTTCTTTCTCTTCCTTTTTCCTCTCTGTCTTTCTCTTCCTTTACGTCTCTCTTTCTCTTCCTTTTTCCTTTCTCTCTTTCTCTTCCTTTTCCCTCTCTCTCTC
>NC_091560.1:6133014-6135514 GCF_042767895.1 Penaeus vannamei | reverse complement strand
TGTCGATGCTTTTCCATCTCTTCTTATTCTTTCGCTCTGTGTTAGTGTGTCTAAATATATATATATATATATATATATATATATATATATATATATATATATATATATATATATATATATATATATATATATATATATATATATATATATATATATATATATATATATATATATATATATATATATATATATATACATATACATACTCACACACACACATACACACACACATGTACATATGCATATTTGTGTGTATGTGTGTGTGTGTATGTGAAAGCGCATATCTAAACACACAGCAAGCCAAGTAAACAGATAGAGAGTTGAACATATTTGCTTATTCAATCCATCGACCATCTAACCCTCACACGGCTTCGCTTCTCCTTCCATCGGGCATTCAACTTGTCAGTCATTACCAGGTCATAATTTATGCACACTTTACTCACTAATGATTAGTTAAACAGACTTTATATCTCTCGTTAATTAAAACCGTATTTGCACAGTGCGTAATTGCTGTGTCGAGTACAGTACTTGAATTTGCGGGAAAATTCAGGTCATTAACTAATACTTGAAAAGGAGAATAATAATTGAAGCCGAATTAAGAAGAAGAAGAAGAGAAAATAACTTGTCACATTTCGAGTGAAAATCTATACTCCTTCTCAGGTGGGGATGTGTAAAGGGGATATATTGTTTTGTGTGTTTCATTCCGAGTCTGTTTTCTGTGTTTTCTTTGTTTGTTTGTTTTGTATATGTGTGTGTGCGTGCGTGTGTGTGTGTGTGTGTGTGTGTGTATGTGTGTGTGCGTGTGTGTGTGCGTGCGTGTGTGTGTGTGTGTGTGTGTGCTTGTGTGTGTGTGTGCGTGTGTGTGCGTGTGTATGTGCTTGTGCGTGTGTATGTGTGTGTGTGTGTGTGTGTGTGTGTGATCGTGTTTGTGTGTGTGTGTGTATGTGTGTGTGTGTGCATGCTGTGAGCGTGTTTCGTCTAGTCTAACGCTGATCTTACATACGAACGTTATCATGTTAATGTTCATTATCCAAGTCGTTCTATTTCGTATCGTTACTTTCTCTGTCATTAAAACCCATGGACATATTCATTAGCTTGTGATATATAATCGTGAAATCCATATAATTCCTATATCAAAGTTGTTTTCAAATAACTTATTATCTCTTATCACTACATTTCGAAAGGTCTTCCATACCTAAGTAAAAAAAAAGCGTAGCAATTATTTTTAAGTATCAATCCCAATAGCTAGTAGGATTTCAAACAGGATTCATTGCAATATAGAAAATGATATAGATATAGAAATATTATCTTTAAAATAAAGAGATGTATTTGACCGGCTTCGACTATATCATGTATTTCTGACGAAGATGTAGATGGCGAAACATTATTAAATACACCTCTTGCGTAGTGAAAATATTCATTCTCATTCATATATATATATATATATATATATATATATATATATATATATATATATATATATATATATATTTTTTTTTTTTTTTTTCTTTCTTTCTTTCTTTCTTTCTTTCTTTCTTTCTTTCTTTCTTTCTTTCTTTCTTTCTTTCTTTCTTTCTTTCTTTCTTTCTTTCTTTCTTTCTTCCTTTCTTTCTATCCTTCTTTCTTTCTATCTTTCTTTCTTTCTTCTTTTCGTTTTTTCTTTCTTTTCTTTTTCTTTTTTTCTTTTCTTTTTTTCTTTTTCTTTCTTTTTTCTAGTACGATTTTTTAAAGATGTTGGAGAATACGTATACTACATTGCAAGGGCGTAAGGGTGTATGTGCGTATATCATTATGTGCATATACTTGTGTGCGTGGGAAGGAGGAGGAGGGGGATCTATCCACACTTAAGCACACACGGAACTATTGCAAAAAGCTCCGCCCCCTTCCCTCCCCACTCCCCCCTCTCCCTACCATCTACTTTCGCCCAGTCTCTACTCTATAACTCCCAGGACACGCACACACACAAACACACAAACACACACGCATACACATACACACAAATACACACACACACACACAGGCACACACACAGGCACACAAATACACACACACACACATACACATAAACACACACAAACACACAAACACACACGCATACACATACACACAAATACACACACAGGCACACACAAATACACACACACACACACACAAACATACACACAAATAGACACACACACACATGCACCAACAGAGACACACACACACACACACAAAAGACTTTAGCACCAATACATGACCTTGAGGTGTGTACCTGTCCTTCCTCCCCACCCCCCTCCCCCTCCCCCTCCCCTCACATCCCTCCATTTGCTATTGATTAGACCATGAGACGGGGGGGGGGTGAGGTGGGGAGAATGGACAGGAGGGAGGAAGAGGGGAGTAGGGAGGGAGGGGATATGGGGAGAAGGGAGGAGGGGAAGAGGGGGAGTAGATAGGAGAAGAGGGGAGTAGGTAGGGAGGGGAGAGGGGAATTGGGTAAAGAGGGGAGAGGGGGTAGGGG
>NC_091560.1:6070514-6073014 GCF_042767895.1 Penaeus vannamei | reverse complement strand
GAAATTTATCTTAATGATATGTATGTAAAATCAAAGTAGCCATGAACGAAAGCTATTTAGAATATATCACAGAACATGACGCATATTCTAATCAAATCGCAAAATATATTCATATCATGCATTTTTGTATAAAGTCAACACCTGTCAGACTGCAATATGATGCAATATTCACTTCCTATGACATGCAAAAATCCAAGAGAGAATCTGCTATAAAAACGAAATAAAAATAATAAAAATAGTTTTTGATTTGATTCTATACGAATATGGTTGACCTTTTACGAAAAATAAAAAAATAAATGTATACGATAACGGTAGACGAGATCAAAAGAAAAGGGTAATACCAGCATGATATTAATGTAGATGTATAATCTTAACTTTATATAAAATATAGCTTTTGATATGACTGTGTGCGCATCTTCTGTTCTGGGAAGAGTAACTGTGAAGGGGTATATACGTGATCGTTAGAGAAAGGGTAGAATATATATATATATATATATATATATATATATATATATATATATATATATATATATATACATATATATATATATATATATATATATATATATATATAATTTTTTTTTCTTTCTTTCTTTCTTTTTTTCTTTCTTCTTCTTTTCTTTTTCTTTTTTTTCTTTTAATCTTTCACAAATGCATGTTTACTCATTCCTTAACCTAAACATGTATCTGTATATACATATTCACATTCACACACACACACACACTGACACCACATAAACACGCACACACACAAACATACACACCACATAAACACATACACACATACTCACACACACATATAAACACACACACACATCACATAAACACACACACACACACCACATAAACGCACACACACACCATATAACCACGCACAAACACACACCACATAAACCCAAACAAACACACACCACATAAACACACACACACCACATAAACACACACACACCACATAAACACACACAAACACACACCACATAAACACACACACACCACATAAACACACACACACACACACACACACACACATACACACACCACAAACACACAAACACACACCACATAAACACACACAAACACACACCATATAAACACACACACAACATAAACACACACACACACGCCCTTCTATCCCCTCCTTCTCCAGGAAAGTCCAGCCGTTTCGCGAGAGTCCAGGAGATCGAGATCCAAGGAAAGGCCGCCCATAGCCTTCCATGGGCGTCGTGAAGGGGAACTAAGCGCCGTATGACTGTCCTTACGTCCCAAAGCCCGCGATGGGGTCTGGGCTTAGGAGTACCGTCGGGCTCGTTGTTGGGAACTTGTGCCAACTTTGGGGGTGGTTGTGTGTGTTTATTGATTTCCTTGTCTTTTTTTTTTTTTTTTTTTTTTTTTTTTTTTTTTTTTGAAAGGTGTAGGTATTTCTCTTTGTCAACTGTGTGTGTATATTTATGTCTATGCACGGGAGAAATGTCTGTTCATCATTTGCAACTGTGTAAGTGTGTTCATGGATGTCTTACTGGAACAATATCTCTTTGTTTGCAACTGTGTAAGTGTGTTCATGTATGTATATGCACTGGAACAATGTCTGTTCTTCAAGTATAGGTATATCTCTTCATTTGCAACTGTGTAAGTGTATTTATGTATGTATGTCTATGCAGTGGAACAATATATGTTAATCACTGTTAACCAATCACAGGAAAGCGTAACAAATTCTTAACCAATCACAGAATTTGCTTACGTTATATGGTCGAAATACACATTTACGAAAATTTAAATTACTTTTTTTTTTTTTGTGTAATTTTTATTTTAAAGCATTCGAGTCGTCAATTATATGTGGCATTCTGTAGTTCAATATAATTTCCTTCTGTCAGAAACAAAGGTTTTAAATAATACATGAACTGTAATGCCAGTAATCATAATAGTGTCTACTTGTCTGAGCAATAGAATGTCTTGTCTTACCTAAATTTCAGTGATAAACTATCATTATTATTATCATTATTATTATTATCATTATTATTATTATTGTTATTATTATTATTATTATTATTATTATCATTATTATCATTATTATTATTATTATCATTATTATTATTATTATTATTATAAATGTAATTAATAGTACTAGAATTTAAATAGCCATCAACATGAATAACAGAATGATAAAGCAACCGATCACAACATACAGAAAAATAAAGACAGCTGGAGAAAGGAAGGAAGGAGGGGGAAAAGGGAGAGGGAGATGGAGAGGAGGAGGGAGAGGGAGAGGGGGAGGGAGAGGGAGAGGAAGAGGAGAGGGAGAGGGAGAGGGAGAGGGAGAGGGAGAGGGAGAGGGAGAGGGAGAGGGAGAGGGAGAGGGAGAGGGAGGAGGAGAGGGGAGGAGAGGGAAGAGGGAGAGGGAGAGGGAGAGGGAGAGGGAGAGGGAGAGGGAGAGGGGGAGGGAGAGCGAGAGGGAGAGGGAGAGGGACAGCGAGAGGGAGACGAAGAGGGAGAGGGAGAGGGA
>NC_091560.1:6035514-6040514 GCF_042767895.1 Penaeus vannamei | reverse complement strand
TTCCTCCTTCCCCCTTCCCCTTGCCCCCACCTACCCCTCCCCCTCCACTCCCCCAACCTTTCCAAGGCTATGTGCCCCTCTCCCAGCTTCCCATCGCTACCCTCCCCTTGCACCCACCTTCCCCCTCCCATTGCCCCTTCCCCACCTACCTTTCCCTCGCTACCCTCCCCTTCCCCCACCCCTCCCCTCCCCTTCCCCCACTCACCATTCCCTCCTACCCCTTCCCCCTCCCTCCCCTTGCCCCCACCCCCCGCCCCATTCCCTCGCTACCCCTTCCCCCCCCCCTCCCCTTGCCCCCCACCCCCACACACCTTTCCCTCCCTACCCCCTTCCCCTTCCCCCTCCCCTCCCGGCTCTTGTGCCCTAATAAGGAGGGACAACGACCCCTTCAAACGACCAAACAAGGCAGGTCACGTGGGAAACGACTGCCTATCGCTCAGTCGTATTTTAAGCTTACGAAAAAAGCACGACACGACGAGCGATAAACAATAAAACAATAAACAATATACAATAAACAATAAACAATAAAATAATAAACAATAAACAATAAACACGACACGACGAAAGATAAACAATAAACAATAAACAATAAAACTATGAACAATCAACAATCAACAATTAAACAATAAACAATAAAACAATAAACAATAAACAATTAAACGATAAACAATAAACAGGTAGAATAAACACGATTTAAATCAATTGCAGAATGAAGTATTTTATGGCCGAACGAAATAAGAAAAAATGAAAATTAAAAATGAAGGCAAATTGCATAGATATTTACTTTCATTTTTTGACGTGTGGATGAAAAAAGGAAGATTACATACATACAGTTTCTTTTTGTTTTTGTTTTTTTTTTCATTTTTTCCCTTATTTTTGTGTGCGGATGAAAAAAGGAAAATTACATACATATAGTTTCTTTTTTTCATATTTCATTTTTCATTTCTTATTTTTGCGTGTGCATGAAAAAAGAAAAAGAAAATTACATACATATAGTTTCATTTTTCATCTTTCAGCTTTTCTTACTTATTTTTGTCAGTGGATGAAAAAAAAAATGAAAAAATACATATATATAGTTTCTTTCTTATCTTTTCTTCCTTATTTTTGCATGTGGATAAAAAAAAAGAAAAAAAATTACATACATATATATATATTTCTTTTATCCTTATTTTTCTTTTTTATGTGTTTATATATATATATATATATATATATATATATATATATATATATATATATATATATATATATATAAAGTTACATAATTGGATATTAACCCATTACAACATAACCTAAGGATTGTCACCACCACCGTCACCCTATAATGTAGTAGATCAAAGTATATTAAAAGTAGATATGTGTAGTATTGTGGCAAAGGAGTAAATTATGTGAATAGCAAGTGGTAATTCACAGTTGTCAGGTGAGTCATCTATTTACGTCGGTTATATATATGCTCTGTAGTTTCTCTGTTGTATGTATTTCTGAGGAAGATGTATTCTAAAAACCGGTTAGATACATCTCTTGTGTCGTGAAGATATTCATTCTCATTCATACCTTTTCTAACATTCGTCAACGTGAATACGGTTCAGATTACGTTTTTTTTTTTTTTTTTTTTTTTTTTTAAGAAATAGGAGTAGATAAAAAAATGATTGATTAATACGTCGGTTTCCTAAGTAGAAATAACGAACGTAGATGAAAAGCAACCTTAGGAGTAGAACGAGTAGATTTCTCAAGTAGGAAGAAGAGAATAGATTAAAAGAATACATATTCAAAGAGTCCAGTGCCTACATTTCCTTAAGTAGACGAAGGAAGATTAAAGTAGATTAAAAGAAGATTCTAAAGGGGTAGAATAAGTCAATTTCTGAAGTAGAGAGACTTGAAATAACGACTTAGGACCGCGTTCTTTGACTCTTTTATTGCCAAGGTATGAGTTCGTCCGTGCTACGTGCATTCCCTCTCGTGCACGACGTCTGAAATATGCGTGTCCTTCAGTGTGTAAAGTTTCGAGACTTTTTTTCAAGTGCTTAAGGAATTGCTAAGCGAAATGCCAAACTCGGGGCGTCAGGTTTGATGAATTTGCACGTACTCTGAAAGAAAATGGAAGCGAAAATAAGAGAGAACGAGAGAGAGAGAGAGAAGCAAAAAATAGATGAATAGATATGTGTTTGTGAGGTGGGTATATTTAGGAAGAGTCGTTGATATTTGTGTGTATATCGCATGCTCGCTTTTCTTTCTTTCTTTCTTTCTTTCTCTTTTCTTTTTTTTTTTTTTTTTTTTTTTTTTTTACTTAGGTGTTTTTTTCTGTTTCTCCTCTCCTCCTTTCTCCCCATCATCTTGCTCTTCCCTTTCTCCCTCCTCCATTGCGCGCTCGTTTGTCTTTCTTTTCCTTACTCACGAGCGTTTCTCAACCTATTTCTTCTCTCCTCCTTCTTTCTCCCCATCACCTTGCTCTTCCCTTCCTCCCTCCTCCCTCCTCTTTCCCATAATTTGTTTCTCTTCTCTCTGAGAATTTTCTCTCCCCTCCCCACACCCACTCCCTTTGCTTGGTTTCTCTCTTTTCCTCCTATTTAATTTTCTCCCCTCGCCACTTCCTTCCCTGGTCTCCCCCCTATCCTTTGATTTCATTTTCTCCTCTCCCTTCTTCTTCCCCTCTTTTCTTCTTATTCCATCTATTCCTTCTTCTCCCCAAGGTCTTTCCTCCTCTTTCCCACTTCTACCTTAAACTCTACTCTCCTCCCTTACCCAATCCCTCCCTAGAGACATATACCCTCTCTCTTCCCCCATTTTCTACCCATTCCCTACCCCTTCCCTCATTCCCCCCCTAATTCCCCCCTACCCCCCTACCCCACTTTCCCCTCCCCCATTCTTCACCTATTTCTTTCCCGATGCCCTATCTCTCACCTTCCCTTCCTGCCCTCCCTCATTCCCGTCTTTCATTCCACACCTTCCTTTTCCCAAATTCCCCGCCTTCTCCTTCCCCCATTATTCATCTTCCCCTTCCTCCATTTTCCACTCATCCCCATTCCCCTTATTACTACCTATTCCCTCCCCTCCTCATTCCCCCACCCACCCCCTTCCCCACCTTCCTCTACTCCCCTTCCCCATCCTCCCATTCTTCCCTTTCCCCCATCCTCCCCTTCCCCCTTCTCCATCCATGCTCTCCCCACCTTTCCCTTCCCCAATCCTCCCTTCCCCCACTCCCCCCTTCTCCACCCACTCACCTCTTCCCACTCCCTCCCCCTCCCTTTCCCCCTCCCTTCCACCCTTCCCCTCCTCCTCCCCCTCCCCTTCCAACCCACTCCCCCCATTCCCTTCCCTTCCCTCCCCTTCCCCCATCCTCCACCCACCTCCTCCCCACCCATCCCTTCTCCACCCATCCCAATCCTCCCCTTCCCTCCACCCCTCCCCACTCCCCTCCCCCCTCTCCTCCCACCCCTTGGCAAACCCTCTGTTCTGCCTGTTGCCTGCCTCTTGTTATTAATGCACTACCTTGCTTATACTGAATTCCTGAGCAGAGGTCGCATAGCAATGGCGTTGGGACGACTAGGAGGAGGGAAGGAGGGAGAGAGAGAGAGAGGGAGGGAGGGAAGGAAGGAGGGAATGAGGGGGAAGGAGGGAGAGGGGGAAGGAGGGAGGAGGGAGGGGGGAAAGAGAGGAAGGGAGGGGGGAGAGAGGGAAGGAGGGAGGAGAGGGGAAGGAGGAGGGAGGAAGAGAGGAAGGAAGGAAGGGGAAGGAGGGGGAGGAGGAGAAGGAGGAGAGAGAGAGAGAGAGAAAGAGAGAAAGGGAGAGAGAGAAAGAGAGAAAGGGAGAGAGAGATAAAGTGTTGGGTTGTAAGTGTTCTTTTGGAAGATGTGTAATACGCCTATAATCCCCCGTTCTTGATTCTTTCCTGATATTTACGGTTTGCGTGGGTGCTTGGGTTGGCTGGGGGGGGGGGGGGTGCACGTGAGGGGAGGGGGGGGGGAGCATGAGGATTTGCGTGTGAAGGGGGTTGAGCATAAAGGCTTATATGTACACTTATACACTTAATCTTTATGCGCACGATATCAATTGTACATGTTAGTGTATGTATTTTATTTCATTTTCCATTTTTTATTTATTTATTTAATTATTTATTTACAGGTATGAAGACTTATATGTGCACTTATACACTTAATCTTTATGCGCACGATATCAATTGTACATGTTAGTGTATGTATTTTATTTCATTTTCCATTTTTTATTTATTTAT
Source organism: Penaeus vannamei (assembly GCF_042767895.1). NCBI lineage: Eukaryota > Metazoa > Arthropoda > Malacostraca > Decapoda > Penaeidae > Penaeus > Penaeus vannamei. The sequence continues at coordinate 6,036,286 of NC_091560.1, read as the reverse complement.
TTAATTATCTATTTACAGGTATGAAGACTTATATGTGCACTTATACACTTAATATTTACGCACACGATATCTATTGTACATGGTAGTGTATGTATTTTATTTCATTTTTTATTTTTATTTATTTATTTATTTACAGGTATGAAGGCCTATATGTACACTTATACACTTAATCTTTATGCACACGATATCAATTGTACATGTTAGTGTATGTATTTTTTTATTTATTTATTATTATTTTTTTACAGGTCGTTCCATGTATTTTTTTTAATTTTCTTTTATTTTTTTTTTTACAGGTCGTTCCATACTGAAGAGTGAATCCCTTTAACTGCTTGTGCATGCATGCTTTCACAGACACGGTACCTGAAGCCTACCTATTCGCAGGCACCGCTAACTAACAGCCAATGTAAAACTCGTATCCATATATATTCATGTACATATATATATCCATATATATGTATCCATATATATCCATGTACAAGGCATCAGGCATAGTGAATATTTCATATCTATGCCAAACAAACACTGGGATATACGTTCCTTATACTTATAGTCTCTGGTAGTAATGTTCTTGTACTTATATTTGTATTTTGGTCAAGGTTGTTATTATTATTTTTTTTTTTAATGGTGATTGGGGTGAAATGTATCGTATGAAAATGAAGGTAGATGGAAAGATGATGGTTTTGTATGATGATAATGGTATATATTTTGCATGTTGAGAGTCGTAAATATCTTGTATGTTGTTAAGAGTGAATAGCTAGCTTGTTGACATGTT
>NC_091560.1:6025514-6028014 GCF_042767895.1 Penaeus vannamei | reverse complement strand
GGTGAAGGAGGAGGAGGAGGAGGAGCAGGAAGTCAAAGATGAATTGAAACAGGAGTGAGGAAAAGGAAGAGACGGAGGAAAAGGAGGAGGAGGAGGAAGTGAAAGAGAAGTGGAAGAAGGAATGAGGAACAGGAGAAGATGGAGAATAGAGGGAGAGGGGGAGTGGGAGGTGGGGTAGGAGAAAAAATGAGAGTGAGAAAAAATGAGAAGTAGGAGGAGTGGGAGTTGGAGTGAGGAAAATGAGGAGATTAAGGAAGAGGAGATGGAGGAAAAGGAGGAGAAGGAGGAAGTAGGAAGAGGGCGAGTGGGAGTAAGAGTGAGGAAAAGGAGGAGATAAATGAAGAGAGTAGGATGTGAAGGGTGAGGAAAGAGAGGAGGAGGAGAAACGGGATGAGAAATATGAGTGCTGGAATAGAGAAGAAAAAAAAGGAAGAGGGAGAGGGAAGGAAGGAGGAAAAGGAATAAATGGGGAAGAAAGAGAAGGGATGGAGGAAAGGTAGAAGCAAGGGAGGGAGAGAAAGAGAGTAGAGGAAGAAATTAGGAAGAAAAAATCAGGATGAAATGGAAGAAAGGAAGAAGGAAGAAAAAAACAGGATGAAATGGAAGAAGGAAGAAGCGACGTAAGAAAGAAGAAGACGAAAAAAGCAGGATAAAACGGAAAGGGGGAGAAAGGAAAAAAAAAAAAAAGAAGAAGAAGAAGAAAAAAAAACAGAATAAAACGGAAAGGCAGAGCATACAGGATAGAAAAAAAATAAAATAAAATAAAACAGACAGGGAAAGAAGGAAGAAAAGAACAACAACAACAACAACAAAAAACAGAAATGGAGAGAGGGAAAAGGGAAGCAAGAAGAAAGAAAGGAAGCAAGGAGGCACAAGAAAAAAAAAGACAAAAAAAAAAGACGGACATGGAAAGAAAGAAAAAAAGAACAAAAAAAAAAAAAAAAAAAAAAAAAAACAGAAATGGAGAGAGGGAGAAGGGAAGCAAGAAGAAAGAAAGGAAGCAAGGAGGCACGAGAAAAAAAAGAAGGTTCTCAGGGGACCACTAAATACTCCTAAAGTTTGGTCATCATGTGGCAGAGGGTTGTGGTAAAGGGTTAAGATTGGGAGGGAGGGAGAAGGGGGAGAGGGAGAGGGAGGGAGAGGGAGGGAGAAGGGAGGGAGGGAGAAGGGGAAGAAGAGGAAGGAGGGAGAAGGGGGAGAGGGAGGGAGGAAAAGAGGGGGAGGGAGAGGGAGGGAGAGGGATGGGAGAGGGGGGAAGGAGGGATGGGAGAGGGAGAGGGGGAAGAAGGGGTGAAGGGGAAGGAGAGGAGGGGGAGGGGAGGTAGAGGAGGAAGGAGGGGGAGGGGAGGGAGGGAGAAGGGGAGAAAAGGAAGAAAGGAAGGAAGATAGGAGGAGAAGAGGGAGGAAGGGAAGGAAGGAAGATAGGAGGGAGAATGAGAAAATGGAGGAAGGGAGGAGGTAAGATTGAAAAATAAGGGTAGGGTGAAGAAGAAGGGGCAGGGAGCAGGGGGGATACCACGAGAAGAGGAGAGGAGGAGAAGCGGGAGGAGAGGTGGAGATGTTACGAAAAGAGAAAGAGGAGAGGAGGAGAAAGTTGAGAAGAGGAGAGAAAGGAAGGAGGGGAGGAGGGGAGATTGGAGAGGAGGAGAGAGAGGAACGAGGGAAGGAGGGGAGATTGGAGAACGGAAAGGGGAGATAAGAGAGGGAAGAAGAGAGGAAGGCCTATCACGACGTAAGGGAAGGGGGGAAAAAAGAAAGAAAGAGAGAGCAAGGGAGATTACGAAAGGAAGAGAGAGGAAGAACAGGAAAGGGGAAATAAGAAGAAGAAGAAAAAAAAGAAAGGGAGAACAGGTGAGATTACGAAAGGAAGAGAAAGGAAGAAGAGGAAAGGAGAAAGAAGAAGAGAAGGAGAAGAAGAAAAAAAGAAAGAAAGGGAGAACAGGGGAGATTACGAAAGGAAGAGAAAGGAAGAAGAGGAAAGGAGAAAGAAGAAGAAAAAAAAAGAAAGGGAGAACAGGGGAGAGTACGAAAGGAAGAGATAGGAAGAAGAGGAAAGGAGAAAGAATAAGAAGAAAAAAAGAAAGAAAGGGAGACCAAGGGAGATTACGAAAGGAAGAGAAAGGAAGAAGAGGAAAGGAGAAAGAAAACAAAAGAGAGGGAGAACAGGAGATTACGAAAGGAAGAGAGGAAAGGAGAAAGAAGAAGAAAAGAAAGAAAGAAAGGGAGAGCAGGGAGATTACGAAAGGAAGAGAAAGGAAAGGAGAAAGAAGAAGAAAAGAAAGAAAGAAAGAAAGGGAGAACAGGGGGAGATTACGAAAGGAAGAGAAAGGAAGAAAAGGCAAGAAGAAGAAGAAGAAGAAAAAGAAAGGGAGAACAGAAGAGATTACGAAAGGAAGAGAAAAGAAAGGAGAAAGGAAAAAGAAGAAAAAGAAAGGGAGAACAGGGGAGATTACGAAAGGAAGAAGAGGAAACGAGAAAGAAGAAGAAAAAAGAAAGGAAA
>NC_091560.1:6008014-6010514 GCF_042767895.1 Penaeus vannamei | reverse complement strand
TATGGGGAAGGTAAACATACGATGCAATGAATATCAGATTATACTTGGTACGTTGCGCTATATCATGTTATATATGGGTAGTTTTATGGTTAAACGAATTTTATGGCGTACTGTGAAGGTCTTTTTTTTTTTTTTTTTTTTTTTTTTTTGCTATTTCAACGAATGAAAAAGAGATAGATATTTTTTCAGGAATAATTATTTTTTTTGGTTTTACATGTGTACCGTGATTTTTTTTTTTCTTATACTATATCAGCGATTGAAACAGAAAAATATTTTTTCAAGGTATATCTACTTTATTAATATTTTAACGTGTGTACCATGAAAGCTTTTCATTATTATTATTTCAGCGAATGAAAAAGAAAGATATATTTCAGAAATAACTTTTCTCTCTTTCTCGGGACGGGGGGGGGGGGAGGAGGAGAGAAAATGAGGTATATTCGGGAAAAAAAAGAATTGCTCTTTTCGTCTTCAGATAATGTTTGCCAATAATGTTTCTTGAACTACTGGACTGCTCTAAGACCTTTTCGCTGATTAACATTTATTAACAATCATGTATGAACTCCTCATCATTAATATCTAGATCTATTTCCCCATAAGAAAATACAACAACCAAAATTCCACAACAGGATCTTATTGATAAACAATTACGACAAAATAACACTTCCACAAGGACACAGACCAACACCTAAACACAATAACACCAATAACAATAAAGAAAAACAAACGACCAAAGTTCTATTCCTTACAGAAACTCTACAGCAAAGAACACTCAAGTTAACTAACACTAGATGGATGGATATATTTTAAGATATTTCTTTACGAGTGTATGGTGCGGCGGGAATATAGATGGCGCCACGAGTTCGTCTCAAGATTCGAGGGGAAATATTTTCGTTATTTCGTATTTGTGTGTGTGTGTGTGTGTACGTGTGTGTGTTTGTGTGTGTGTGTGTGTGTGTGTGTGTGTGTACGTGTATGTGTGTGTGTGTGTACGTGTGTGTGTGTGTGTGTGTGTGTGTATGTTTGTGTGTGTGTGTTTGTGTGTGTGTGTGTGTATGTGTGTGTGTGTGTGTGTGTACGTGTATGTGTGTGTGTGTGTGTGTGTGTGTGTGTGGGTGGGTGGGTGGGTCTATGACATTTGTGAATGTACATCATGTTGTAATATCAGTTGTATTTAGCATTTATGTGTATGTACATTGTTATGGGTTTGAAGTTGAGACATACGGTAAATGTTATGTACATTATTTTTAACGTGTATATATCTTCTGTATGTGCGTGTGCGTGTGGATCTAGTTTTATGTATATGATTTAAGCAATAAGTTGAAAAAACAACAACAGATAAGTGAAGTAAGAAAGATACTAGTAAAAAATATTATTTTTCTTTTGCATGTCAGAGTATTTTGCTTGGTGCATCTCTCTCTCTCTCTCTCTCTCTCTCTCTCTCTCTCTCTCTCTCTCTCTCTCTCTCTCTCTCTCTCTCTCTCTCTGTCTCTGTCTCTGTCTCTCTCTCTCTCTCTCTCCCTCTCTCCCTCGCTCCCTCACCCTCTCCCTCTCCCTCTCCCTCTCCCTCTCCCTCTCCCTCTCCCTCTCCCTCTCCCTCTCCCTCCCTCCCCCCCCCCCCTCTCTGTTTTTTATATCATTTGCCAGTCGTATGGCATCTGCATCAAAGAATAGAATCATATTAATGAGCTCAATTGTATGCATTTCCGGCACGTGTCCTAAATGAATAGATGATTAGATGATGGCAATTATTTAATTATCCATTCAATTATAAGTTAACGTGTTCGTATGGGATATGGACCATAAAGACCTCTGTGAGCAAAATAGTGTTAAAAGTATCTATTACCATGTAGAGTATCATAACATTACATAAATATATGTTATCATATTATCATAAATTTGTCTTTAGTCTTAAATTAATAACCAAATTAATGTATTAAGAGTATCAAAATAAAAATTAGATAAAAAAAAATAAAAAATGGAGACAAAGCAAACAGATTCAAGGAAAGCAAAGAATAACAAGAACGTAACAGGCAACAGGAGATAACAGAAGAATAAGAGAATAGAAGAATAGGAGAACAGAAAAATAAGATAACAGAAGAGTAAGAGAATAAGAGAATAAAACAACAGAAGAATAGGAGAACAGAAAAATAAGAAAGGAAAAACGCGAGACCGTGATAACAACGTAAACTCAGCTGTTGAAGTCGTGTTTATGTGCATGCAAAGTGTGTCCCGTTTTCTTTGACCACAGAGACACGGGGAGGGAAGGGGAGACTCTCTTGTTCTGTTTCTCTGTATTTTTATTTTTATTTTTATTTCATTTTATTTCTTTCTGTGTGTTTGTCTGATTCTCAAATTTTCATTATCGATCTAGGTATGTCTTTCTCATGCATATTCTTGGCTTCTGTTTCTCTTTCTCATTCTTTTTTCTCTGTCTCTATCTATATATCTATCTTCTCTCTCTCTCTCTCTCCCTCTCGCACTACCTCTCTCTCTCTCTCTC
>NC_091560.1:5995514-6000514 GCF_042767895.1 Penaeus vannamei | reverse complement strand
ACACACATATTATGTGTATGTGTGTGTTTGAGTGTATGTATATGTATATAGATAGATGGATAGGTAAACATGGATATGTGTATCCGATTCGCATTATAATCGCGCCTTTCTGGAAACGGACGTAAATGCAATATCCTTCTAACAGAGCGACACGGAAAAGATATCCGATCGGGACCTCACTCTGCAGAACGCTCGCCATTGTGCACGCGGCGCAATCAGGTCCACTCGTATCGTATCTCGCGACTAATGATGATGAAACTCACCTCCGTTTGGCGAGTCGGCAACCGGAAGACCCGCTTTTTACGTGTGACGAAGCGAATGCAACGAGGAAACTTTTGTAGTGTGTATTCATTACTGTTCTGGGGTCTGGTTTGTTGGCTGTAATCGGGTGAACGTAATCGGATGTTGTTTGAAGATCGGTGAGTTAAATCTTCGCTTAAAGGGAGGAAGATACGAGTATGACATGGAGAAAGGTGTTCGATACAGATTCTAGAGTCCGCCTAATAGGGAGGGGGGTAGTTAAATGTGGGTTTTGTGTCCGTAGAGTTTTGTCAGTTTTTGCACCGCGTGGAATTTCTCCGTCTTGCCATCGATGTTATTTGATCGAGAGCAGTAGAGTGAATGATAAAAGCTAGCCTTATCTATGCTATCTCTTCTATGATAATATATCACACAATAATGATAAGAGATAGCTACTGGCTTCTCCTGATGAAAGTAATAAGAGAAAATAAACTATATCATCTCATTAAAAACAGAGAAATCCAATCAGGTGTTCCAATTCTCCCCTCGAGGTCGCCACCTGCAGTAGTCGCGCGGTTGCTGTGCGCCAGGTAGATAGTCCTTCGCTTCCAAAGGCCAAAGGTGACACACTTCGATTAGGTATTCTGCAACGACACTAGTTTTCGCTTGGTTCTTTTCCACTTTATTTTTCTCTCTCCCTTTTCGCCAAATGTACAGGGAACTGGCGTCCTCAAAAAGAATCATTGTGCTTGCATTGTTCATGTTCTAATTAATTATTAGTTCATTTATTTATTCCTTTACGACGGAGACAGAGCGGGAGCCAGTATTGAACGTGAGAAGAGTTCCTTTTGAAAAGCCTGACGACGTGCCTCCCTGCATTCCGTCGGTGCCAGCACGTCCAACCCGACGACACTTGTTGTAAGGGTCATTTTCCTTTACCTCGACGCGGTGGGGGGAATATAAGGCTCTCGGCCATAATGGTGTTTGTGGCGGGACGCAAGGTTCCTTTGTGTGACCTTGAGAATGGTGACACAGGTAAATGTATTTTTCCTTGATACTCTCCCACCTTCTTTTCTTTCTCTCTTTCTTTCTTCCTCTTCCATACCACGCGTGTCTCATCTTTGTTCTTACTCGTTACGTATTGAACTTGTCTTTCATTTTCATTCTTTTTTTTTATGTTTTCGCTCGCACCTCTTACACGGGTTTTGTTCTTTGTTCTTTTACACAATGTTTCTTCTGTATTATGGTTTTTCCTTCCTTTTCACTCTGCTTCCTTGTCCTTAGATGGAAATAAGGAACCGAATAACTGCTAAAAACAATAATAAGGAATAATGATGGTGATAATGATAATCATTCATGATAATGATAACAATTAATAATGATAAAGTTATTAATAAGGACAATGATAATAATAATAATAAAGGACCCGAAATACTTTGCTAATAATGATAATAATGAAGGATGAAAAATAATAATGATATTGATTAATGATAATAATAATGATACCAATAATAGTAGTAGTAATGATAATGATAATGATAATAATAATAATAATGATAATAATAATGATAATAATAATAATAATAATAATAATAATGACAATAATAATAATAGTAATAATAATAATAATAATAATAATAATAATAATAATAATAATAATAATAATAATGACAGTAATGAAATAATAATTATAACAATGATAGTGATAATAATAATAATGATAATAATAATAATAATAATAATAATAATAATAATAATAATAATGATAATGATAATAATAATAATAGTAATAATAAAATAATATTGATGATAATAATACGGAACCGGATAACTTTGCTGATTGGGCCAGAGAAGATGGCAACTCTGCGGATAGTTAATGCCGTGTTTCATCACAATTACAATTGCTATTGTTTTTGTCGCCTCTGTTTTTGTTGCCAATGGCCTTCATAGAATTGTTTTTAGTATTTCTTTATTCCCATTAATACTAATTTATATTTCTCACTGTTATTTTGGTCATTATCAGTACTGGTATTGTTTGCACGGTTGGTAAGAGTGAGACTATCATCATTATTGGCAATTATGCTTTGGTATTCTGTCATTGTCTGTATCATTAGTAACAAGATTATCAACGTATTTGTTAATATTACTACTTCCCACTTTATTACTGTCTGATAATCATCCTAAACTTACCATGGTTACTAATCCTGGTAGTATCATTGATATTGTTGTTATATATTACTATTATTATCATTAGGACTATCATGAAATTATCATTGTTATTTTGATTTTTTTTTCTCCCAAAATACGAGAAAAGTTTCAACTGTAAATGATTTCCTTTTTAAAATGTATAATCATTATCTATTACAAATTAAGAGCTTCCATAACAGTCTAAATAACCTAACAACTCTTATCTATATATTTAACCTTTTGTATTTGTCCAAATGTAAATTAAAATTTTCATATATTATCAAGCCAAAATTAAATTTTCAGCCCCAACGATTCTTATATGAATTAACTTTACGGTACATTTGATATCAATACAAAAAGTTTTTTTGCGGTGATTATTTTCATTATAATGAATAGTTCCGATAATAAACTCTATTAGTCGTGTCATTTGCATAATTTCCATCATTAGTTATGTTTTTTGTTTCGGAAATCGGTTCAATCAGTATAATATTTTTTTTATAATAGCAATGATGATCTCAATTATCATATCAATAACAATAAAGAAACTGATATATATAATTACTATCAGTATTAACATTATCATTACTATTACCGTTATCAATATTATCTTTAATGCCATTGTTATTACTAGTATTGTTACTGTTATTGCTATCATAGTTGTTATTGATATCAAAACTATCATCTCTCTATTGTAATTATCATTATCATTATCATTATTTTAATCATTGTAAGTACTTCATTCTCATTACATTATCATTAATAATATTGTTACTATAATTGATGTTATTTTTTCAATCATCATTATCATACTCCTCATCATAACAAATGTAATCATTATTATCATTACCATTATCCATATTACTGATGTTTTTCTTGTCCATATGATTATAATAATAATGAAAATGATAATAATCATTATCATTATCATTACTATTATCATCATTCTTGTAGTTATGTTCAATAATATCATTAACATTATTTCATTCTTATTATTAACATTATTATCATTATCATTATCATTGATGTTAGTGTCATCATTATTAGCATTGTTGTTATTACTATTTTCATTGTTATCATTTTCATTATTATTGACTTCATCATTATGATAATTATCGTTATCATTATGATCTTTATTTTTGTTACTATCATTCTAGTATCATTAGTTTTATTAGGTTATTTTAATTATCATAATTATCTTTATTGTTACTGTTATCATTATTGTTTTATTATTTATTTTCATTATTATCATTGATATCATTATCATCACTGCCATAGCTATTGTTAATAATTTCATCATCATTATTATCATTATCATTATTACCGCTATTTTCATTATTATCATTGTCATTATCATCGCTATTTTCATTATTATCATTATCATTATTATCGCTATTTTCATTATCACTATAATTGCTTTTAGAATAATCATGATGATGATGACAGTAATAATCATAATAGCCATGATAATCATAGGAGTAATTATGATGGTAAAGGCGATTCTAAAAATATGAATCCTACAGTTATTCGTTTCAATTTTACGCTTATTTGCATAATTATTAGTATAATTTTACAATGTTGTTCTTGTTATTGTAAACACTGTTGCTATTTTCCTGATAATGATGATGATTATTGCTTTCATCAATAATGTTTAAGTGGATTTATTAAGTCCTTATAAATACGATTTGTTCTGTTGATTCTCCAATATATTTCTTCTTTCTTTCTTTCTCTTTGGTCAGTTAATTCTTTCTTTCTTCTTTTGTTTTCTTTCTTTCTCTTTTCTTGTTTTCCTTCTTAATTTTCATTCGGTAGAAGTTAAGGGCAATTACTTTAGGAGGAAAGGGTTTTTCTCACTTTGTATTGATCTTAGAACTATGTCCATAAGTATAACTGGATTTTGTGTTAGTTCCCCTTCTTTCTATCTTTTTCATTCACTTCAATTGTTGCTTTCATTTTCCTTTGTCTTCATTTCGTGTTCTTTCGAACTTGTCTGTTTCTCTCTCTCTCTCTCTCTCTCTCTCTCTCTCTCTCTCTCTCTCTCTCTCTCTCTCTCTCTCTCTCTCTCGCTCTCTCTCTCTCTCTCTCTCTGACTCTTCTTCTTCTTCTTCTTTTTCTTAACTTGCTTTTTCCTTCTCTCTCTCGTGTTTATTTCATCCTGGTTCTTTCGCTCATTCTGTCTCTCTCTCTCTCTCTCTCTCTCTCTCTCTCTCTCTCTCTCTCTCTGTCTCTCTCTCTCTCTCTCTCTCTCTCTCTCTCTCTCTCTCTCTCTCTCTCTTTCTCTCTCTCTTCACATCCTTCTGTTTTATCTCTCCCCAACACAATCTCCTTCCTCCTTCCTCCACTCCCCTCTGCATTGCTCTTCCTCTCCCTCCTCACTTTTTCCGTTCCTCCTTCTCCCTCCCTCCCTCTTTTCCTCCCTCCCTCCCTCTCCCGACCACCCACCCGCCCACCCACCTGCCCACCCGCCCACGCCCTCGTCCCGGCCGCCCGTGCTCTTAGGTGTAACAGGTGCCTTTGTGTTCCTCGCCGCCCAACTTACCTGCTTTTCGAGTTAGTTCCTCGGTTTAGAGTTCTTG
>NC_091560.1:5985514-5988014 GCF_042767895.1 Penaeus vannamei | reverse complement strand
GTGGCCACGTAATACTACATACCATATTTAGGATTCTGCATATATCTCCTAAGACTGATACTGATACGAAATAGTTACACAGCTCTCTCCGTACCTCATGCTAGGTGGTCTGGAAGGCTGTACCACATGACACTCTGAGATATAATGCGCAAGGGTTCGCTTATATTCTCCATTGCATAGTATAGGGTTCTTTTAGTTTAGTTTAGTCCTTTATTTACCACCCTGGCTAACTGCACAGGCGTGGGCAAGCTGTAGTACATTTGATACATGGTCAAAGCATTATATAATAGTATTACAGAATAAATCTATATCATAAAATTATTACGGTCTAAAATATATCGTTTAAAGGAAAAGAACGATCAGTAATTTATCTACTCATCTGTCAAGCCGGCATACGGCTTGGGCGTGGAAAGGCAATGTAACATTTGATATGTGGTCATGTGATGCTACATTCCAAATTTAGGATATAACATAATTATATCTTCCAAGACATCAGATGATATGAAGTAGTTACATAGTTCTCCATACCTCATGCTAGGTGGTCTGAAAGGCTGTATTACATGGCACTCTGAGATATAATGTACAAGTGTTCGCTTATATTCTTCATTGCATAATTTACACTTCGTTTCTTCAACATTACAGGCTGTACTGACCTGCCAGTACAATCTATATCCCAGCCTGATTCTTGCGGTCACAATATCACACTGTCTTGTTCTTGTTTTGTATAAACCATAGATGAAAACATCTTGCATAAACCTGTCATAGTGCTTTATGCTACAGCTTTCAGGCCGTTGAGAATTAATCAAGTCAGACAAGTCCTCTTTGAAGGAAGTTTTAATTATGTGTGAAATCCTAGCAAGAGGTACTCCAAGATCTATATCAACACTTTGCTTGTCACATGCTGATTTTGCTAGGCGGTCAGCATGATCATGCCTGGGGATTCCAACATGCGATGGTATCCACACAAAACGTATATCATGGCCTCGTTCTTTTGCACGATACACATTTATCCTTATGTCATTTGCAATATTTCCTGCACCTTTGTCTAATGAGGGCGTGTGTTTCCCGTAGAGTGTTGTCTCTCGTTAAGCTGATTTTAATTACTGTTTTCTTAAATGTGTTTATTATTCTTCGTGTCTTGATATCTCTTGTTTTTTTGTTTTTGTTTTTTTTTCATTACTCTTCTGTTTTTTTTTAGGCCTTTATTTTTTTCTTTCTCTCCCTCTTCTTCTTCTTCTTCTTGTACCTCTTCTTCTTCCATCATTTGCTACTTTTTTTCTTTTTCTTCCTCTTATCTTGCACTGGCCTTCCTATTTTTTCTTCCCATCACTCGTCCATTTCCTCTTCTACTTCCTCCTTCTTTATCATACTTTATACTCTATATTGTTATTCTTTTTTTCTTCTTCTTCTTCCATCCTCTGCTATTTTTCTTATTTTTCTTCCTCTTCATACATCTTTCACTGATCTTTTCCTTTTTTTCTTCCTCTTTCCGTCCATTGCCTCTTCTACTTCCTCCTTTTTCACCATACTTTATATTTTGTCTTTATTCACACTCTCTTTCAATCCAGAATATATATATACATACATACATATATATATATATATATATATATATCTATATATATATATATATATATATATATATATATATATATATATATATATATATGTATGTATGTATGTATATATATATATATATATATATATATATATATATATATATATATATATATATATATATATATATATATATATATATATATATATATATGTATATATATATATATATATATATATATATATATATATATATGTATGTATGTATATATATATATATATATATATATATATATATATATATATATATATATATATATATATATATATATATAATTCTTAACTATAATCCGAAAGAACAAATAACAAATATTTTATTTATCAAGAGACTACCAGCCACTTATTTGGTCATGCATATTAGCATTGTACTATTTCAGTGTCGAGATAAAGTACCGTATCATAAATCTCATCAAACGAGGCTATGTCTCAAAATAAACAAACAACAAAAAGAAACAAAAAGAAAAAAAGGACAAGAATAAATCACAGAAAAATATGCAAATGTCGAGTCATTCTTCACGGCGGAATCCGGAAATATATGAAACATTCTCTATACCGCAACCCGGATATTTTGCTCTCTTATCCAAGGAGATAAGTCAGTTTCGTTTTTTCTTTCAATTTTCTCTCGCTTCTTAGTATTGGTCGAGTGGATTTACGATCATCGGAATTCATTAATTATTGCTGTCGAAGTTGAAGAGTGTACGCTGTAAAGGCCGTGTCACACTAGCCCTTTTTTATGTCAATTTTTTTGACAAGTTTATTTAACATAAATACAAAAATTCTCGAATATAGCTCTTGATTTGACTTTGCTTGGCTGAAAAAGTTGACGGAAAGGTTTTCAGACGGAAACGATCATTATCGTCTGACTGGAGAATCGACAATTCGC
>NC_091560.1:5968014-5973014 GCF_042767895.1 Penaeus vannamei | reverse complement strand
AAAGTTATCCTATTTCTTCTTGTTACTTTTATCAATATCATTTTCCTTCTTATTATTGTTGTCTTTTTTATCATTTTCCTTCTTTTTGCTGTTCGTGTTATCATTTTCCTTCTTATTATTGTTGTCAATTTTATTATTTTCCTTCTTATTACCGTTATCAATGTTTTCATTTTTCTTATTATTATTGTTGTCATTTTTATCAATTTCCTTCCTATTACTGTTCAATGTTATCATTTTCCTTCTTATCAATGTAGTCAATTTTATTATTTTCCTTCTTATTTATGTTCAATGTTATCATTTTCCTTCTTATCACTGTTGTCAATCTTATCATTTTCCTTCCTATTACTGTTCAATGTTATCATTTTCCTTCTTATCACTGTTGTCAATTTTATTATTATCCTTCTTATTACCGTTATCAATGTTATCCTCTTCCATCTTATCAACGTTATCATTTCCCTTATATCTTATTATTATCATTATCGTTGTTGATTTTGAAAGTATTTGGGTGGAATGGAGCATATAACATGAAACTCAAAATGTATAAAAATATGTCAATAGCTGGCTGTTTTGGGAAGCTTTTATTGATTTTGGAAATTCGTGACGTCATAATGATGCACGGTGGAATGCAGAATGGTATAAGTGTGATCAATGATGCACACCGACAGGCAGACACTCACAACCGTGATTGTTATGAGGGTACTAACAACAACAACAACAACAACAAATATTTATATCAGTACTTACGGTTGGCATTATATTTTCAGTATAGAAATGATAGTGACAAATGCAAAACATGGGTGTTATGAGGGTACTAACAACAACAACAACAACAACAACAACAACGAATATTTATATCAGTGCTTATGGTTGGCGTTATAGTTTCAGTATAAAAATAATTGTGACAAATGCAAAGCATGGGTGTTATGAGGGTACTAACAATAACAACAACAACAGCAACAAATATTTATATCAGTACTTATGGTTGGCATTATATTTTCAGTATAAAAATGATAGTGACAAATGCAAAAATGGGTGTTATGAGGGTACTAACAACAACAACAACAATAACAAATATATATATATATATATATCAGTACTTATGGTTGGTATTATAGTTTCAATATAAAGGATGATAGTGACAAATGCAAAACATGGGTGTTATGAGGGTACTAACAACAACAACAACAACAAAGATATATATCGGTGCTTATGGTTGGCATTATATTTTCAGTATAAAAATGATAGTGGCAAATGCAAAACATGGGTGTTATGAGGGTGCTAACAACAACATCAACAACAACAAATATATATATGAGTACTTATGGTTGGCATTATAGTTTCAATATAAAAAATGATAGTGACAAGTGCAAAGCATGGGTGTTGGTGATAAATGCAATGTAAGCAACAGTGATAGTAATTGCAATGATGATGATAACAATGGTAATGATGGAGGTGATGATAGTAATTCTTCAATTCCACTTCTACCTATCCCCCTTCCTTCTTTATTCTTAACTTTCCCCACCTCTTTAGCCTCGAAAAGAAGAACAAAAATAACAACAGCAATAATGATAGTAATAACAACAATCATAACAATAATGATAGTAATAGAGATAAAATAGCGTTCTAAGAGACTCGCAATATGCTGCCTTTATGTGTGCGTGTGTGTGTGTCATTCCTTAATATTTATGCTGTCAATCATCGCCTTTTTGACATCAAAATGAGGCAACTTTAACTCCTCAGTCACTTGGAATATATTTTTTTCAGACATAATAAAGAAGCGAGATTGATAATAAAGATGATAAAAAGTATGATAATGATAACAATTATAATAATCGTAGGTTTTATCATAATCGCAATCATGATCATGATTATAATTATATTAATAACAATAACACAAACGACAATAATGATGATGATGATAATGATGATAATGATAATAATAAAAGTAATGATAATGTTATTGTTAACAAAAGTAATAATGATAACAATGATAATAAAACAATAATAATAACAATGATAACAAAACAATAATAATGATAATGATGATAAAAGTGATAATAACGACAATAATGACAATAACAATGATAATAGTAGTAACAGAAATGATAATGGTAATAACTATAATAATAATGATAATAAAAATTATTATAAAAATTATGATCATAATAATAGTGTAATAAGTATAATGGAAATGATAATGAGTCTAGCTATAATAGTAATAATGATAATGATAATAGTAATAATAATAATAATAACAAAAAATGGTAATTGTAATATCCAAAATAGTCATAATGATAATTATTATTATGAGGAAGACTGTAATAGTAATAACAATGGTAATAACAATAATAATAGCAATAATATTGATAATGATAATAATGATGGTGATAATAATGATAATGCTAATAATAATAATGATAAGGATAACAATAATAACAATAATGATGATGATAATGCTAATAAGAATAATGATGATAATAACAATAATGATGATAATAACAATAATGATGATAATAACAAAACAATAATGATAATAACAATAACAAATATAACAATAATAACAAAAACAACAACAATAACAAATACAATAATAACAAGAACGAAATTTTGTTTATCGCTCTCAACGTTCTCGGAAAAAACGCAGCTGTTGTGGCATGCACTCAAGGCTTCTGTGAATCGCAGAACAGCTGTTACATCACGCAGCGGCCTTCTCAGGTTGTCGACGTATCAATATTAGGAGGTTTTAGTCTCCTTGTGGGTGTGTGGTGTGGTTTGGGTGTAAGTGTGGGTGTGAGTGTATGTGTAATTGTCAATATTAGGAGGTTTTAGTCTCCGTGTGTGGGTGTGGGTGTGGGTGTGAGTGTATGTGTCATTGTGTTTGTATGTGGGTTTTTTGGAAAGTGTACTTGTATGAGCGATTGTGTGTTTGTAAATGTGTTTAATTGTGAATGTGTAGCCGTTTATGTGTGTGTGTTTGTGTGTGTGTTTGTGTGTGTGTGTGTGTGTGTGTGTGTGTGTGTGTGCGTGCGCGCGTGTGTGTGTGTGTGTGTGTGTGTGTGTGTGTGTGCATGTGTGCATGCGTGTGTGTGTGTGCATGTGTGTGTGCGCATATGTGTGTGTGTGTGTGTGTGTGTCTGTGTGCGTTCATGCGCGCGCGCGTGTGTGTGTGTGTATGCACTTTTCCGCATACACCTGCTTATACAAATACACCAACACACCTTTAGATAAAACATATAAGACAAATTATAGAATAAACCTTTTAGAAATAGACTTTCTACACTAATACCTCGTCTCCCCCCCCCCCCCCTCCCCTTGGCGATATGACAGTGACAGATTTACAACATAAAATGACCCTTATAGAAGTCTATCGTCTATAATGTTTTACACCTTTCATTTTCGAGTGAGTGCGAGCAATAAAAGATACATTATAAAGAATCAGAAAGATATGCATTAGGAATATATACCTTGACAGATTGAGAAGGAAAATATATATATATACATGTCTTCGGATTTCATACATTATTTTTTTTATTTTTATTTTATTTTTTTTATTTTTTATTTTATTTTTTGTCTTTTCTTCAACGTAAAGAAATTTTCTTATACTAAGTCAATCTTTGCTTGTGTTTTAGATATGTTTGAACAGTATTTTCTTTTTCCTTTATTTTTTTATTCTTAGGAACTTTATTCTTATGATTTTTCTTCCTCTTTCTTTTATTATTGTGATTTCGTTTTTTTTTTTTTTTTTGTCAGTAACTTATTTGATTCTTTTGTGATTTTTTTTTCTTTTTTTCTTCAGTGATTTTGCTTTTTTCGGTGATTCTTTTTTTTTCTTTTTCTCTGTTGATTCTTGTGATTCTTTTTTTTTCTATGATTCTTCCGTTCTTTACATACACACAGATAAACGCACATATACATGCACACATATATATACACACATGCTCACACACACACACATACACAGACACACACACACACATACACATATTTGTATATACATATATATATATATATATATATATATATATATATATATATATATATATATATATATGTATGTATATACATATACAAACACACACATACACACACACACACATTTACATATTCAAAAATATACACATGCCAATTCGCTTTTACTTTCACATTTTCCTTTCATAAATTGTAAGAAACGGTATGTCTTACAATGAATCTTAAACACTAATTCTCCGTCACTTACACCTACAAGTCATCCTTCATAAACCCTAGCAAGCCCTCACTCCCTCCCTCCCTCCTCCCCTCCCTCCTCCCTCCCTCCCTCCCTCCCTCCCTCCACCCTCCTCCTCCCTCCTCCTCCCTCCTCCCTCTCTCCTCCTCCCTCCCTCCTCCCTCTCCTCCTAACTCCCTCCTCCCTCCCTCCCTCCCTCCCTCCCTCCTCCCTCCCTCCCTCCCTCCCTTCCCTCCCTCCTCTCTCCCTCCCTCCACCCTCCTCCCTCTCCTCCCTCCCTCCCTCCCTCCCTCCCTCCCTCCACCCCTCCTCCCTCTCCCTCCCTCCCTCCTTCCTCCCTCCCTCCCTCCCTTCCTCCCTCCCTCCTCCTCCCTCCCTCCCTCCCACCCTCCTTCCTCCCACCCTCCTCCCTCCCTCCTCCTCCCTCCCTCCTCCATCACCTTTCCCCCACTCTCACACTGCATCACCAACGCTACATCACCAACACTTCATCACCAACAATACATCATCATCATTTCAACACCAACATCAACCCCATCACGAAAGCGCCATCGCTCCATCACCAACATCACTACCACCACCACATCTCCATTACCACTTCACCAACACCTTCACCACCACTACATCATCACCGCCCCCCCAACACCATAACCACATCCCCAAAACTACAACATAAAACACCATCACATCCACCACATCACCAACACCACTTCACCGACACCTTCACCACCACTACATCATCACCTCCCCCCCCCCCTCCCCCACCCTCCTGTGTGTTGATGCGGCACTGTGTGGC
>NC_091560.1:5938014-5950514 GCF_042767895.1 Penaeus vannamei | reverse complement strand
TGATACCCTGAAAAATTACTTACCTTTCTTTAATAACCTTTGTTTACTTCCTAGCTTAATGAACTTCTTAATCAATTCCTTAATTAATCAACTTTAAAACATCTTCAATCATATCTTATTTTAGTAAATTGCTTTGATGCTGAAGGTTCCTTAATCTGTACTTGATAGTATTGGTAATAAGAATATCATGTGTAAACGTAAGTGAATAGAAAGCAATAGAGATACAAGAAATATGTAAGTATATGAATATGTAAGTAATTGAATCTGTAAATATATGAATCTGTAAACATATGCATATGTGAATATATGAATCTGCAAATATATGAATAAGCAAATATATGAATCTGTAAATATATGAATATGTAGATATATGAATATGTAAATATTTGAATATGTAACTATATGAATATGTAAACATATGAATAAGTAACTATATGAATATGTAGCAATATGCATCTGTAAACATATGAATATGAAAATATATGAATATGTAAAACCACAAATGCAATCTAGATAGATAATGTATATAAGAAAATGATATACCATGATACAACATAGCATAATGTATAGGAATATACTGTATCATAATATAAAGTAATATATTGTAATATGATGCAATATAGTTGTGAAGCTAAACAACTTTCAAGGGGAAAAGTTTTAACTATTTTCATTTTAACATCTTCCAAAGATTTTTGGTTGTCTCAAGATACCTATTTAATAAATCTCTACCTATCTATCTATCTCTCTATCTATCTAGCTCTTCCTTTCTCTCTCTCTCTCTCTCTCTCTCTCTCTCTCTCTCTCTCTCTCGCTCTCTCTCTCTCTCTCTCTCTCTCTCTCTTTCTCTCTCTCTCTCTCTCACTCGCTCTCTCCGTACCTCCCCTCTTCCTCCTTCACCCCTTTCTCTCTCTCCCTCTCTCTCTCTCCATTTATCTAGTTACGCACCTATCAATCCATCTGTATATCTACCTGTCTCCTGTCTGTCAATCTATTTATCTATCTGTCTCTCTATTCATATTTCTGTCTATCTATCTGTCTGCCTAGCCATTCATCTTTCAATCTATCTATCCATCTATCCATCTATCTATATATCTATCCATTTGTCTATATATCTTTCCATTACAAAGATAATGTTATCCCAGGTATCTTTCTTATTATTTCGTATGAAAAGGTAAACAATGATTCTATTTATAATTTCTCTTTTTATTCTCTTCCTCTCCCCTCTTCTCTCTCTTTTTTTCCTTCTCTCACCTTCGCACCGTCATTCCTGCAAGTTTTCCTTCCTTTCTTCCTTACTCTCCTTTTCTACTTCCCCTACTCTATCACATCCTCTCACCGTTCTTCCTTCGTTCTCTTTCCCTTCCTTCTTCCCTCCTTATTCCCTCCTCTCCCTCTCTATCTCCTCCCTTTCCTCCTTACCCTTCCCCACCTCCCTTTCTCCCTCCTCCCTCCTCCCCTCCCTTCTCTCCTCCATCCTCTCCTCCCTCTTCTCATCCCTCCTCCCTCCTTCCTCCTTGCCTTCCCACCATCCCTCTCTTCCTATTCTCCCTCCCCCCTCCCCCCTCCATTTCTCTCCCCCCCCCTCTCTACCACAAATCCCCCCCCCCCCCTCCTTCTGGAATATAGAGGAGCATGAGCATTATTTATGAATATGATTTATAGGACTTTTTGGGGCGGTTTGCATAATACGGTGGGGGGGGGGGGGGGGCGGGAGAGGGAGGAAGAGGGGAAGAAGGAGAGGAAAGTGGTAAGGAGGGGAAAGGGGAAAGGGGAGGGGGAAGAAGGAAGGAGGGGGAAGAATTCGAGGAATTGGGGTAAGGAAGAATTAGAGGAAAGGGGAGGAGGAAGAGGGAAAGGGGGAGGGAGAGGGAAGGGGGGAAGAGGGGAAGAAGGGGAGGAAAGTGGTAAGGAGGGGAAAGGGGAGAGGGGAGGGGGGGAGGGGGAGGAAGGAGGCAAGAAGGAGAGGAAAGTGGTAAGAAGAGGACAGGGGAGGGGGAAGGGGAAGGAAGGAAGGAGGGGCAAGAATTCGAGGAATTGGGGTAAGGAAGAATTAGAGGAAAAGGGAGGAGGAAGAGGGAAAGGGGGAGGGAGAGGGGAGGGGGGAAGAGGGAAAGAAGGGAAGGAAAGTAGTAAGGAGGGGAAAGGGGAGGGGGAGGGAGGAAGAAGGAAGGAGGGGAAGAATTCGAGGAACGAATTCGAGGAAAAAAAAGAAAAAAAATGAAGAATTAGATGGAAAGGGGAGGAGGAAGAGGGAAAGGGGGAGGGAGGGAGAGGGGGATAGGGGAAAGAGAGGGAGAAGAGGAAAGGAGGAGTGAGGGGGGAGAAAGACGGAGGGGGAAGGGAAAAGAAGGAATAAGGGGAAAGGGAAAGAGGGAATAGGAAAAGAAGTGGAAAGGAGAGGAAGGAAGGAGAAAGGAAAATACAAAATAAGGGGAAGAAGGGGGGGGGGGGAGGAGGAGGAAATGGCAGAAGAAGAAAGGAAGAAGACAAGGATATGGACGGGAAGGAAAGAGAAGAAACAGAAAGATGGAATATGAGAACAAGGAAGAGGCCGATGGAATTGGTAGAGGAGGTAAAATTGAAGAAGAAAATGAAGAAAGATAATAAAATGTTGAGGAGGAAGATGAGAATAAAGGAGGAAGAGAAAATGGAAAAGAAAAGTAGGAGAAGGAGGAAGGGGGAAGAAGATCAAATAAGAGGAGAGGAACAATAAAAAAGAAAAGGATAATAATAATAAAAAAATCAAAATGAAAGATAGTAAAAAAAAAAAAAGGAATATACACAAAAGAAAGAAAAAAATAAACGAAAGGAAAGTAAATATTCGAAAAGATAGACGAAGACGGACAGACAGGAAAGAAGAGACATAAAGAAAGAAAATAGAAGATAAAAGATAATAAGACAAAATAATTCAACAAAAAGACATGTAAATACGATAACATATTCAACCAAAAATTAAACGTAAATTCTGACGAAAATGTAATCGAATCGACTTAATTACATTCGTCAAAACAGAAAAAATAAAAAGAAAAAAGGAAAAAGATAAAAATAGAAAGAAGAAAAAACAAAACAAAACAAAAATAAATGTAAAAAACAAAGAAAATGAAAAAGATAAGAATACAGAGAAGGAGAGAAATACAGATAAAAGGAGACAAGGAGAAGGTGAGAATACCCGAAGACGAATTTACATTACGTGAAGGATGAGAGAGGGGAAGGAAATATATGGATAAAGGGGAAATAAGAGTAAAAGGGAATAAGAAGACGAGGAGGAGATGGAGAGAGAAAGGAAGAGAAAGAGGAGAGAAGAAATAGAGAGAGAGGAAAAGAGAGGGAGAAGAAGGGAGAGATAGAAACACAGAAAGCCAGAGGAAACGTAAGAAAAAATAAAAAAATAAAATAAAAAATAAAAAAGATAAATGGAAAAGCAAAGAGGCAAATTGAGATAAATGAAGACAAAGAGAAGGCGAAAAAGATATCTTACTGAGGGTCCAAACATTCCATTTCAGTCGAAGGGAAAAGTTATCTTTTTCTCATATCGTGAAGATCTATAGATTTTATTCTATTTTTGATTTATCATTAATTCTTTTATCTTTATTTATTACATGTTCTTATTGATATTATTAGTTGGTCTCTTTGTCGTAATCAGTTATTTTGTTTGTCATTCCCACAATATTTTTTTTTCTATTCCTTCTTCTCCTTCTTCTACCTTTTCTTCCATTCCTTCTTCTCCTTCTTCTTCTTCTTCTTCTTCTTCTTCTACTTCTTCTTTTTCTACTTCTTCTTCTTCTCCCTCTTCTTCTATTCCTTCTTCTCCTTCTTCTTCTTCTTCTTCTACTTCTTCTTCTTCTTCTTCTTCTTCTTCTATTCCTTCTTCTCCTTCTTCTACTTCTTCTTCATTTTTCTACTTCTTCTTCCACTTCTTTTTCTTCTACTTCTTCTTCTTCATTTTTCTACTTCTTCTTCCACTTCTTCTTCTTCTACTTCTTCTTCTTCATTTTTCTACTTCTTCTTCCACTTCTTTTTCTTCTACTTCTTCTTCTTCATTTTTCTACTTCTTCTTCCACTTCTTCTTCTTCTACTTCTTCTTCTTCATATTTCTACTTCTTCTTCCACTTCTTCTTCTTCTACTTCTTCTTCTTCATTTTTCTACTTCTTCGTCTTCTACTTCTTCTTCTTCATTTTTCTACTTCTTTCACTTCTTCTTCTCCTTCTTCTTCTACTTCTTCTTCTCCTTCTTTTGTCCCTCCTTCCTCTTTTCTTTGTTTTTTCCCTTCTTATTTTATATCTCCTTCCCTTTATACTTCTGATTTTATATAATATTCTTCTAACCTTTCAATATGTAAGTCCTTCGCTTCTCTAAAAAACTTATTTTCTCTCATATTATCTTAAAATCTTTCATTTTATTCTTTTCATCCATTCATTCGCCTTTTCTTCTTTCTATATTTTTTATCTTTATTTCTTTCTTTGTTTTTTATTTGTTTTATTTTCTTTATTATTTATTTATTTATTTATTTATTTATTTATTTTTGAAATTCCGTCTTTTCTAAACAACCAACATATCAATCTTTTCAAAAATAGGTGTTTTTTCAATGGCTTATTTGAAATATTCATTCCAAAAAAATCAAAAGTCAATGAGAAATTAAATACTTGATTATATGACCTAATCTTGTAATAAAAAAATACGTGATTCTGATAACGTGTGTTGTTATATGTCAGTCATATTCTACTGACAGACAGCAGTTTGCAGGGAGTTCATAATTGAAATTGAGTTAATTGCAACTGAACTGAGAGAAACGTTATGAATGAGAATACACGACACATTGCAGATTACATATTCATAATTACTATAATCAAAATTATTTATAATCATTGCAGATTATATATTATAGATTATATATTTGGCATTTTAGTTGAATATCTTTCGTGGAAAATAAGATATTCTCTTAGAGGTATTAGTAACAGTGCACGCCTTGTATTGTTGCGCCAACTCATACTTACCTTGTTTACATTCAACGTTTTTTAAGATGAAATTCTAATCAAATATGAATTGATAGGTATCTCTCTCGCTATCGTTCTCTCTCTCTCTCTCTCTCTCTCTCTCTCTCTCTCTCTCTCTCTCATTATCGTTCACTCTCTCTCTCGTTTTCTACACTCAACATTTTTAGGATAAAATTCTAATCTAATATAGCCTAATATTGATATGTGTGTCTCTCTCTCTCGTTATTGCTCTCTCGGTATCGTTCTCTCTCTCATTATCGTTCTCTCTCTCTCGTTATCGTTCTCTCTTTCATTATCATTCTCTCTCTCTCTCATTATCGCTTTCTCTCTCTCTCTCTCTCTCTCTCTCTCTCTCTCTCTCTCTCTCTCTCTCTCTTCTCTCTCTCTCTCTCTCATCGTTCTCTCTCTCTGTTATCTCTCTCTCTGGAGCTCTCTCTTCTCTCTCTTCTCTCTCTCTTTCTTTCTCTCTCTCTCTCTCTCTCTCTCTCTCTCTCTCTCTCTCTCTCTCTCTCGTTTTCTACACTCAATGTTTTTAGGATAAAATTCTAATCTAATATAATTTGATATTGATATGTATCTCTCTCTCTCTTTCTCTCTCGTTATTGTTCTCTCTCTCGTTATCGTTCTCTCTCTCTCTCATTATCGTTCTCTCTCTCTCTCGTTATCGCTCTCTCTCTCTCTCATTATCGTTCCCTCACTCTCTCTCTCTTTCGTTATCGTTCTCTCTCTCTCATTATCGTTCCCTCACTCTCTCTCGTTATCGTTCTCTCTCTCTCTCTCTCTCTCTCTCTCTCTCTCTCTCTCTCTCTCTCTCTCTCTCTCTCTCTCTCTCTCTCTCACTCTCTCTCGTTATCGTTCTCTCCTCCTCCTCCCTCTCTCCTGCCCTCTCTCTCTCCTTCTCGTTATCGTTCTCTCCTCCCTCCCTCCCTCCCTCCCTCCTCCCCCTCTCTCTCTCTCTCTCTCTCTCTCTCTCTCTCTCTCTCTCTCTCTCTCTCTCTCTCTCTCTCTCTCTCTCTCTCTCTTCTCTCCCTCCCTCCCTCCCTCCCTCCCTCTCTCTCTCTATGTAACGGCTGGTGCTCTGGAGCCGTGGATGTGTTGGAGGTATGAAAGGGATGGTGAATGTAAAAGGGCAACGAGGAATACTGGTTAACTACGAAATTTTACGCAAAACAATGCAATCAGTTTAATTCGTTAGATTATCATTATATTTTTCATATTCATTCATTGCGATAAAGCTATAGTTCAAGATAAAAGGAAACAACACCATTTTCATTCTACATTATTTCTCCAGAGAGAGGAGATCGACCAGTCAGCCACGGGCCATTTTGAATCAGCCAATCACTGCTCTTGGCGGGAAACAGATTTTAATTCAAATTGTCCGTTAATCCCGGCATAGCTAACGGTTTTTCCTCAGTGCTCGCCTGAGGTTCCAGAGTACAGAACGATTACGAAGTGCTTGCTTTTGAATTTTATTATTAGGACAGGAACGTTTTATCAGCAAGATTTATTTGTCAGTATAGTGTAATATTAGTAAAAGTGATTCGTCAGCACGGTATATCATATGTAAGATTTATTTCTCAGCAAAGTGTAATATATGTAGAATTTATTTGTTAGTAGAGTACAAAAACATAAATACACTCTATAAATGATATAAGTAAGATAATCTAAGTACTTTTTTCATCAACTTCACAACACAACATAACATATAAGAACATTAACACAACAATAAAAACATAAACAAAAACAGTCACATAGAAACTCTCTCCTTGAATACCTTCCATATTTGAATCTTATTTTTTGTTTGTTTGTTTGTTTGTTTGTTTGTTTGGCAAAGCTATTAACAGCAACATCAAGTTCCTCATTGAAAGAGAGGCAGTCAATAAGCGATTAATTTGTTGCGAATCTTTTATTGTTGTTGACTTTTAATTTCTGCGAGGTTGAAGGGAAGAGAGAGAGAGAGAAAGAGAGAGAGAGAGGAAAGGAGGGGGAGAGAGAGGAAAGGAGGGATGGAGGGAGGGAGAGAGAGAGAGGAATGGAGGGAGAGAGGGAGGGATGGAGGGAGAGAAAGAAAGAGGGAGAGAGGGAGGGGGAGAGAGAGAGAGAAGAAGGGAGTGGAGGAGAGAGAGAGAGAGAAAGGAGGGATGGAGGGAGAGAAAGAAAGAAAGAGGAAGAGAGAGAGAGAGAGAGGAAAGGAGGGATGGAGGGAGAGAAATAGAAGAGGGAAGGAGAGAGGGAGAAAGAAAGAAAAGGAAGGAAGGAGAGGGAGAGAGAGAGAGAGAGAGACGGGGAAAGGGAAAAAGAGAGAGAGGAGGAGGGAGGGAGTAAGGGAGAAAGAGATAAGAAATTAGGGCAGGAGAGAATGAAAAGAAAATGGAAAGGGAGACAAACAACAACAAAAAAAAAACAGACAGAAAGCGAGAAAAAAAAAGAAAAGCCAAAAAACAAAGAGAATACATATCCATAAAAGATTACAATAACACCCCACCTACTTTATCACAAAATACCATCCTTTATAATGGATAAAAGGAACAACATATTTTTTTTTCTTCTTTGTCACCTACTTGCGCATGAATAACATTCCTTCTCGCATGTTCTTCACAGAGGAAGAATGGTTTGCACATCGACCAGGTAAATTACGAAAGAAAAGGAGGAAATACAAATACATAATGAAATATGTATACACACACATGTATGTATATGTGTGTGTGGGTGTGTGTGTGTTTGTGTGTGTGTGTGTGTGTGTGTGTGTGTGTGTGTGTGTATGTGTGTGTGTGTGTGTGAGTGTGTGTGTGTGTGTGTATGTGTGTGTGTCTATATGTATATATGTAGATATATACTAATAGATAGACAGATACATAGATGAAAAAATAGGCAGATATATATATATATATATATATATATATATATATATATATATATATATATATATATATATATATATATATATATATATATATATATACATATATATATATATGTATGTATGTATGTATGTATGTTTGTATGTATATATATATATATATATATATATATATATATATATATATATATATATATATATATATATATGTGTGTGTGTGTGTGTGTGTGTGTGTGTGTGTGTGTGTGTGTGTGTGTGTGTGTGTGTGTGTGTGTGTGTGTGTGTGTGTGTGTGTATGTATATATACATATACATATATATGTGTGTGTGTGTGTTTGTTTATTCATATATCTATACGATAGTTCAATTCTGATTCATCACTATTATCAACAATTTTCTCCACAAATGTCTACTTGACAACATTTCCTCAAGAACTTATTTATCATTACGCGAAGATATACATCAACTTTTTCTTAACCATCATTTTTCTCTTGATTTATATATCCAATAATGTTTCTCTGCACTTTTAAGATATACCCAGTATGTAATATGCTCTCACGTCAGTCACAAACAAAGCATTGACATTTTTTCCATTCAGTATTGCAATATACTGGTGAAATAACTCGAATGTATATTGACAGAAGGTAGTATATACTCAGATTTCACAAACTTTTTTCTTAATTTCTTTCTCTTTCACTAAGGATATTATTAAATGGTGTTTTTTTAGCGTCAAAAACGTCAAAGGATAATAGAATAACTATTGATTAGAATATTGTATTATGGTTGTTAAAGTTACTTTTATCATTATTACTACTGTTATCACGAATCATCACTCATTATTATTGTTATTATCATTAGTTTCATCCTTAGTATCATTTTTATTATTGTGGTTAGTATCTTTATTATTATCAATCTTATCATCATTATCACTATTATCATTATTTCTATTATCATTGTTATCATCGATATTGTTATCGATATATATTATTATCATCATTACTATTATTATTATCAATGTCATTCTTCTTATTATTATCATTATTACCAATATTATTCTTATCCTTGTTATGACAATCATCATTATCATTAGTATCAGTAATTGAATAATATTATGATTATCGTTATTACTACCGTGATCAATATCATCTTTACCATTACTATTATCATCACAATTATTGCTATTATCATTTTAATTGTTGTTATTATCATTATCATTATCATTATTACTATTATCATTTTAAATGTTGTTATTATCATTATCATTATTATTATTACTATTATCATTTTATTTATTGTTGTTATTATAGCTATTACTATAATCAACAGCAGCAGCATCATTATTATTATTATCAACATTAACAGCTAACAGCAAAAAAACTCTCTTTCTCTCCTTCTTCTCCCTCGTTCCTTTCATTCCCTCCTTCTCTATCTCCCTCATCACCCTCTCTCTCTTTCCCCCATTTATCTCTTTCCTTATTTCCCCTCATCCACTCCTTTCCTATCTCTCGTTTTCTCTCCTTATCTTATCCACCCCTTTCTCTTCGACTTTTCGCTCCTATCTCTTTCTCTCTCCTCTTTCCCTTCTTCCATCTCGCATTGTTATCTTTCTATTTCCTCTCCCTTCACCCTCTCCTTCTCCGGTCACCTCTTCTTTCCTCCTTCCCTTTCTCCACATTCCCTCCTCTTCTTTCCTCTCTCTTTCTCTTCTCCTTCCCCTCTCTTTCTCTCCCATTTTCTCCTCCTTTTCCGTGCTTCCTCTTCTTCACATTTATCCCTTCCCCTCTCTCCCTTCCCTCCCTCCTTCTCTCCTTCCCTCTCTCTCCCTTTCATCTTCTTTCTTTCTTCTTTTCTTCTTCTCCTCCTCCTTCCCTCTCCCTCCTTCCCTCTCCCCTCGCTTCCCCCTCCCCCCTCCTCCTCCTCCTCATTCCCTATCGCCCTCGCTTCCCTCCCTCCCTCCCTCCCTCCCTCTCCCCCTCCTCCTTCCTCCTTCCCCTCCTCCTCCCTCCCTCCCTCCCTCCCTCCCTCCTCCCTCCCTCCCTCCCTCCCTCCCTCCCTCCTTCCCTTCCCTCCTTCCCTTCCCTCCTTCCCTCCCTCCCTCCCTCCCTCCCTCCCTCTCCTCCCTCCCTCCCTCCCTCCCTCCCTCCCTCCCTCCCTCCCTCCTTCCCTTCCCTCCTTCCCTTCCTCCCTCCCTCCTCCCTCCCTCCTCCCTCCCTCCCTCCCTCCTTCCCTTCCTCCCTCCCTCCTTCCCTCCCACCCTCCCTCCCTCCCTCCCTCCTTCCTTCCCTCCTTCCCTCCCTCCCTCCTTCCCTCATTCCCTCCTTCCCTCCTTCCCCTCCCCTTAGTAAGGCAGTTTTACCACGAAACATTTTATTTTCTACTTCAAATAAATACCGTTCACAATGGCGGACATATTTAGTATTTCAAAAGGCGATAAAAATAAAGAATAAGGAAAAGAAAAGACTTAGATACACACTTTTACATAAAAGGAATAGGGAGAAGAGTGAGAGACGGAGAAATAAGTCGCTGTAAATTTCCTAACACGGATGAATAAGTAAATAAAACAGTAAACTATGTAAAATAGAAAAAAAAAACAAGTAATTTACATAATAATCATACTAATTTCACTTTTTTTACGTTGCCCCTTTTTATAATCCGTCACGTGGCATAATCAATCACCTGACACCTGGTACTGTCACCTTAATCTGACTGGCTTGTCCCTCGAGTAATTAATGACAGTTTTATGTGTCGTTGTAAAGTGTCAGAGGAATTACGTTTTGCTTTTTTGTTTGTTTTTTTGTCTTCTTTTGTTTTGTTTTGTTTGGTTGTTGAGTTTTGTTTGTGTGTTTGTGTGTTTGTGTTGTTTCTCTCGTTTGTTTGTTTTTGTTGTTTCTCTCGTTTGTTTGTTTGTTTGTCTGTGTTTGTTGTTTGTTTTGCTTGGTTGTTGAGTTGGTTTGTTTTTGTCTTCGATTGTTTTTTTGTTTGTTTGTTTTTGTCTTCGATTGTTTTTTGTCTTGTTTGTTTGTTTGTTTTTGTCTTTTATTGTTTGTCCTGTTTGGTGGTTGAGTTTGTTTGTTTTGTCTTCGATTGTTTTTGTCTTGTGTTTGTTTTCTATTATTGTTTGTTTGTTTTTGTCTTTTCTCGTTTGTTTTGCTTGGCTGTTGAGTTTGTTTGTTTGTTTGTTTGTTTTTGTTGTTCGGTTGAGTGTGTTTGATGTGAGTGTATGGGATTTATTTTTTATGATTCTAAATTGAATTGTTTTGTTTGTTTGTTTGTTTGTTTTTGGCCAGCGTAAAAAAGTGAAATATTCTGTGTTGTTATAAGTTCGTTGAACGTGATTAGTATGTAAATTACGATTTTTTTCTTCTTTTTTACTTAGTTTACTGTTTTATTTATTTATTCATTCGTGTTAGGACATTTATAGCGACATTTCTTCGTCTCTCTCTTCTCCGTATTCCTTTTATATAAAAGTGTGTATCTAAGTCTTTTTTTTCTTATTCTTTATTTTTACCACCTTTCGAAATACCAAATATGTCCGCCATTGTGCACAGTATTTATCTAAAGTAGAAAATATAAATGTTACTGAATATAAATAACTGGACACTCACCCGCCCCCGCAACAATAAATCACGCTGATTGGTTGTCACGCACGAGGTAACCTCTGATTGGTCGAAACAAAAAGCATCTGTCTGCTGATTGGCTGCCGCTCCAACGGTGTCACGCGCATGTGCAGTCAGCCGCTAGTGAGCTGTGTTGTTGTCAGTGTAAGTTCATTTGTTTTTTTTAAGATTCTTATGATAATCGAATACTGGGAAATGACAATTGAAATGGGCAGTTTGGCAGTTGCTCGTTATCTACTTATATTTTCATGAGTATATGTATATATATATATATATATATATATATATATATATATATATATATATATATATATATATATATACATATGTATATATATAAACATATGTATATATATAAACATATATATATATATATATATATATATATATATATATATATATATATATGTGTGTGTGTGTGTGTGTGTGTGTGTGTGTGTGTGTGTGTGTGTGTGTGTGTGTGTGTATTCATATACATATGCATATTTTCATATATATATATATATATATATATATATATATATATATATATATATATATATATATACATACATACATACATACATAATGTGTATATACATTAATTTCATGACCTGAATGTGCAACTGAAATATACCTGAATCGCAAACTTACAGAATTAAATAGTTTCTGCAGCACCGGGCATAGACCATTGTTCTATTGTTTTCGAAACTGGTGGAGCTTACAAGAACTCTCACCAGGACAAAAAGCTGCGTTGCGTTCTAGAATTATGTGTGAATTGTGAATACTTTTCTTCGCGCAATTTAAGGTCGGTCATGTTTTGTTTTATTTTTTGTTTTTTTGTTTTTTAGAAATTCAGTAAGAAAATGGGTATTACATTGATATATTCTTTATAGATGCAACATACTGGAACAAATTTCCTGATGCAGGTTTCAATACGATATATCCGGAGTCCTCAGTAAAGCCTTTTAAATTCATTTCCACTATAAGGTTTAATTTTTATTCAATTTCTAAATCTTTGTGTTGTGGAAATCAAAAAGGTTATTTGT
>NC_091560.1:5889922-5909922 GCF_042767895.1 Penaeus vannamei | reverse complement strand
GAGGAGGAGAAGAAAATGGAAATGCGAGGAAATTAAGAATAACGATGTTAGTAATACGATATCAATGATAATAATGACAATGATAACTATAATGAAAATAAGAGAAATTAAAAAAATAAGATTTATAATAATAACATTAATTATTATTAAAACATTGTTATTAAATTATTATTAAATATTATTATTATTAAATTATTATTAAATATTATTATTATTAAATTATTATCAAATACTATTATTATCAAATTATTATTAAATATTATTATTATTAAATTATTATCATTATTTAAAAAATTATCATTAGATATTAAAAAATAATAACATTAATGTTATTGGAACTGAGAAAAATGTTGATAATGATAGCAACTGTTATAATAGTAAGTATAACATTAACAATAGTAAAGATTAAGAATGAGGATAATATTGGTGATTATGACATGATAAAAATGGTAATAATGATGATAATGATTATAAAACCAACGTTAATGATAATGATAATAATGATAGGGATAGTAATGATAATGATAATAAGGATAGGGATAATAATGATAATTATAGGGATAATAATGATAATGACAATAACAATGATAGAATAATATAAATATTGATGATAAAAATGACGATAATTATGACAATGCTACTGCTAATAATGACAGTGATGATGATGATGATGCTTTCAATTATGATGATACTAATAACAATGATGATAATGATAACAATAATATCAAATAATAACACTTAGAATACACAATTAACAAATAATTATGATAATGATAATAACAATAATGCTAATAATGCTGCTACTGGAAATACCACTAATAGCGATAATGATATTAATCACAAAAATAATGAAAATTATAATGATAATGATAGTAATCATACTAGCAATAATAATGACGATAATAATTATAATAATAGTATTGATAAATAATGGTAATGATGATAATAATGATGATGATATAATGATAATAACAATAATAGTAATAACAACCACAGCAACAACAACAATGATAATAATATTAACGATAATGATAATAATAATAACAATAACAATAATGATACTACTACTAATAATAACAATAATGATAATTATAATATTAGTAATAATGATAACGATAAAAATAATAAGAAAAATAATGATAATAATGATATTGATAATAACAATACTAAAAATAAGGATAATAATGATAACAATAATAATAACAATAATAACAATAACAGTAATGGTTATGATACTGATAATAACTGTAATAATGATAATGATAACAATAATAATTCTAATGATAATAATAATGATGATAATGGTAATAATAATAATGACAATAATAGCAATAATAACAGCAATAATGGTGATAACAATAATAACAATGATGGTAATGATAACAATGATAATAATAGTAATAATAGTAATAATGATAATAATAATAACATTAACAATAATAATGATAATAATATGATGATAATGATAATGATGATAATGATAATGACAAAAATCATAATGATATCAACGACGATAATAATAATATTGATAATAATGATAAGAATAATACTAATAATGATAATGATGATAATAATAATATCAATACTACTACTACTACTAATAATAATGATGATGATGATGATGATGATGATGATGATGATGACGATGATGATGATGATGATGACGATGATGATGATGATGATGATGATGATGATGATGATGATGATGATGGTGATGATGATGATGATGACGATGCTGCTGCTGCTGCTGCTGCTGATGATGATGATGATGGTGATGATGATGATGATAACGATGCTGATGATGGTGATAATGATGATGATGGTGATGATGATGATGATGGTGATGATGATGATGACGATGATGATGATGATGATGATGATGATGGTGATGATGATGATGATGATAACGATGCTGATGATGATGATGATGGTGATGATGATGATGACGATGATGATGATGATGATGATGATGATGATGATGATGATGATAGTGATGATGATGATGATGATGATGATGATGATGATGATGATGATGATGATGATGGTGATGATGATGATGATGACGATGATGATGGTGATGATGATGATGATGATGACGATGATGATGATGATGGTGATGATGGTGATGATGATGACGATGATGATAGCAATCATATATTAACAACAACATTGATAACAATTAAAATAACAATGAAGAAAACAGTTACTATGATTATGATAATAATAATGGTATTGAAAATTATGATAATTGTAAAATAATTATGATAATGATAACGATTATAGTAATAATATTAAAAATAGTATAATTACAATAACAATAATAATGATAATAATAATAATAATAATAATAATAATAATAATAATAATAATAATAATAATAATAATGATAATAATAATAATAATAATAATAATAATGATGATAATTATAATAACAATAACAATGATAATGATGATAATGTTAATAATAATAATGATAATGATGATAGTAATGAAATTATTGATAACGATAACAATGTTAATAATGAATATTATCGTCATTATTACTACCAACAATAATAATGATGATAACAACAGCAACAATGATAATGATAATAATAATAACAATAAAACTTATGATAATCATGATGATAATGATAATGATGTTTATGATAATGATGATTATGATAATGATGATAATGATAATGATGATTATGATAATGATGATTATGATAATGATGATAATGACAATCATGATAGAAGAAATAATGACAAAGATAATGATGATTATGATAAAAGTGCTTCTGTTGATGACCATAACAACAACAACAAGGCAATTAACATAAACATCACAGACGCTATTAACGATAACGATCATTACCATCTTCTTAATCACCTCCAAACCATTAAGAAAAATTAAGAAAACAAAGACTTACCTACCCTCTGCCGGGCCGTGTGGGCGTGCGGGCGTGCGGGCGTGCGGGCGTGCGGGCGTGGAGCAGTTCGGCGAGCGCGTGGGCGGGAGATGCGAACGAGGGCGTAGGACACACCCGAGGATCCCGGCAAGGGCGTGGAGATCGTCCGAATTGCCAGTCAAGGGATGCTGGGATTTGTCAGGAGATCAGGACGGGCATCATGTATCGCGGCTCGGGATGGGGAGGGCGGGGGGAGGGCGTGGGGAGGGCGGGGGGAGGGATGGGGAGGGCGGGGAAGGGAGTGGGAGGGCGTGGGAGGGCGTGGGGAGGGAGGACGTGGGAGGGCGGGAAGGAGGGCGTGGGAGGGCGTGGGGAGGGCGGACGTGGGAGGGAGGGATTGGGGAGGGCTAGGGGGAGGGGAGGGAGGGAGGGATTGGGGACGTGGGGAGGGTGGGGGAGGGAGGGCGGGAAGGAGGGAGGGCGAGGGGAGGGGGCGTGGGAGGGCGTGGGGAGGGGAGGGCGAGGGGAAGGAGGGAGGGAGGGGCGAGAAGGGTGGGCGTGAGAAGGCATCACAAGGGCCGCCCACCGCCATGGCCTCCGTAATTGGCAACTCGGAAAGAAATGGGATTAAAAAGAGAGAGAAAGAAAGAGAGACTAAAAGAAGAGAGAAAGAAAGAAAAAAAAGAGAAATTGTTGTTGAACACATGCGTTTTAGGGAGGGAGAGGGACAGCAAGAGAGAGAGAGAGAGAGAGAGAGAGAGAGAGAGAGAGAGAGAGAGAGAGAGAGAGAGAGAGAGAGAGAGAGTGAGTGAGTGAGTGAGTGAGTGAGAGAGAGAGTGAGAGAGAGAGACAAACAGAGACAGAGAAAGAAAGAGAAAGAGAGAGAGAGAGAGAGAGAGAGAGATAGATAGATAGATAGAGAGAGAGAGAGAGAGAGAGAGAGAGAGAGAGAGAGAGAGATAAAGAGATTGAGAAAGAAATAGATGGAAAGACAGCAAGACAAAGATATATAGACCAACCAACAAGCTGCCAGACAAACACACACACACACACAGACAAACAGCATATAAGAACATTATGACCAAGTGCAAGACAATAAGTAACATTATAAGTGTACTGTCGCAGGGGTAATATATATCAATTAACAAATGACTAGTTAGTTAGCATTTGTAGAGTTTTAAAGCTACTTTAATTGTCTATTATCATGATATCTCCCCGTTATCATTTTTGAATTATCATTATCATCAATATCTTTAAAAATTATTATATTGTTTGAAGACATTGTCATCCCTGCTGTATTAATCTTCATTCCCATTTCTCGTTCATTAAATACATCTTTATTAAAAATGTCACATCATCAGAATCAGTGTAATCAGTATCAACATCTATGGAAATAAATAAAAAAATATATAATTAAAAAAAATAATAATTATACATAATTTATCGTCTCCTTCTCTTATATTCGTCTAGATCAGTTCAATTAGCTCATTATCACATCTCCAGAATTCTTAATTACCTGCTTTATGTACTTAATGAAACGAAACAAAACAAAACAAAACGATAAGAGAAATAATCTATGTACTAAATGAAACAAAACAAAACGAAAAAAGAAATAATCTATGTACTAAACGAAACAAAACAAAACGAAAAAAGAAATAAGTGAATAAATGAAAGAAACATCCTATTCTATAATCCAGAAAATAAATCCGAGTTACAACTTGAGTAGAAACTTGAAAACAAAGTCAGTTTCACTCAAGGCAACAGGTGCGGTGACGTAATACGAATGAACGCTGCAAATGAGAAGATGAGAGAGAGAGAGAGAGAGAGAGAGAGAGAGAGAGAGAGAGAGAGAGAGAGAGAGAGAGAGAGAGAGAGAGAGAGAGAGAGAGAGAGAGAGAGAGAGAGAGAGAGAGAGAGAGACAGACAGAGAGAGAGAGAGAGAGAGACAGACAGACAGACAGACAAACAGACAGACATCGAGAGAGAGAGTGAGAGAACAGAGAGAGAGAGAGAGAAGGAGAGAGAGAGAGAAAGAGAAAGAGAGAGAAAGAGAGAGACATAGATAGATAGATAGAGCGAGAGAGAGAGAGAGCGAGAGAGAAAGAAAGGGAGAGAAAGACAGACAAACAGATAGATAGATAGAGCGAGAGAGAGAGAGACAAAGGGAGAGAGAGAGAGAGAAACAGAGAGAGAGAGAGAGAGAGAGAGAGAGAGAGAGAGAGAGAGAGAGAGAGAGAGAGAGAGAGAGAGAGAGAGAGAGAGAGAGAGAGAGAGGGTGAGTAAGTATTAGAGAGAGGGGGACACAGACAGAGATGAATAGAGAGATAAAGATCAGCAGACGGATAAACAGACACAGAGATAGGTAGATAAATAGAGAGAGAGAGGATAGTCCTCCTCCTGTGGCTTCTCTCCTCTCTCCTCTCTCCTCCTCTCTCCCCTCCTCTTCTGTATTCTTTCCTCTCTCCTTTCTCCCCCTTCCCCTTCTCCTCATTCCCCTCCCATCCCCTCCTTTTCTCTCCCTCCAACTTTCTCTCTTTGCTCTCTCTCTCTCATTCCCTCACTCACTTTCCCCTCTCTTTCCCTCCCCAATATTCTTCTCCCTATTTGCACTTCTTTATTTCCCTTTCTTCGGTCTCTCTCTATCTGTCTCGTTCTTTTCTCCCTTCCCAACCCTTCATTTTCCCTCCCCTCCCCTTCCTCCAAATCTCTCTCTCTCTCTTCATCTCTCACCTTTTCCCTCCTCTTCCCTCTCTGTCCCTCTCTCTCCTTCCCTTCCCCTCTCCCCTCAACCCCCATCCCCTTTCCTCCCCCTCCCTCCCCCTCCGAACTTCCCTTAACTCCTGCCCCTCCCTTTCAATTACCCCTCCCTCTTCCCTCCCTCCCCTTTCATTACCCTTCCTCCCCCTCCCTCCCTCCCCCCTCCGAAATTCCCTTAACCCCTCCCCCTTCCCTCCCTTTCCCTTCGAAAGCTTGCAACTCCCTTTCCCTTCCCTCCCCTTTCCCCCCTCCCCTTACCCCCCTCCCTCTCCCCTTCCCCCCTCTCCCTTTCCCCTCTCGCTCCCCCCCCGCCTCCCCCCACCCCCATCCCCCGCCCCTCACCTCCCCCACTGTCGAAAGCTTGCAACACACATATATTTTTATCACGTAATCTGCAAGACATGTTATCCCGCGGAGAGTAATCCAACAACATGTAAACAAGTATCAAGTTATCTCACACCATGTTGATAGGGGGTAGGAGGGGAGGAGTGAGGAGGAGGGAGAGGGTGGGAGGGTGGGAGGAATTAGGGAGGGAGGGTGGGGAGGGAGGGAGAGGTGGGAGGGTGGGAGGGTGGGAGGGAAGGAGAGGGTGGGAGGGGTGGGAGGGAGTGAGAAGAGTGTGGGAGGGTGAGGGAGAGGGGAGAGGGTGGGAGGGTGGGAGGGAGTGAGAAGAGTGTGAGGAGAGGGGAGAGAGTGAGAGGGTGGGAGTGGGAAGAGTGTGGGAGGGTAAGGAGAAGGGAGAGAGTGAGAGGGTGGGAGTGAGAATGTGGGAAGAGTGTGGGAGGGTGGGAGAGGGATGGGAGTGGGAGAGGTAAGAGGAGTGTGCGTGTGCCTGAGAGGGTGAAAGGGGAGAAGGGAGGGAGTGGGAGAGGTTGAGAGAGGTGGGGATGAGAGGGGGGAGGGAGTGGGCGAGAGGGAGGGAGGGAGGGAGGGGATGGAAATGGAGCGAGCGTGGGAAGGGAGAAAGGGAGAATGAGAGGAAGAATAGAAAGAGAGAGATGGAAGAGGAGGGTGAGAGGGTAGGATGAGGGGTGAAGGGTGAGGAGGGAGGCTGTGAGTGCGGGAGCAATGGAAGGAGACAGGGTAAGAGGGGGGGGGGTGGTAGGAGGGAGAGTTGGAGAGAAAGCAAGAGAAGGAGGCAGGGAGGGGAGGGAAGGGGGAGAGGAGAAGGAGGAGAGAAGAGAAGAGAAGAGGAAAAAGAAGGTCGAGGGAAAGATGCAGAGGGAGAGCAGAAAGAGGGAGAGAAAGAAAATTGGGGAAGAGGGAGGAAGCGATGGATACCGAAAGAAAGGAAAAGGAAGAAGAAAGGGTTGCTGGAGACAAAAAAAAAAAAAAAAAAAGGAGGGAGGGAGGGGTAGTGGGGAACAGTGGGGGGAGGGTAGTGGGGAGCAGTGTGGGGGAGGGGGGGGGTAGTGGGGGTTATATTTCCCTTCAGAGTTCGTGCGTGTGTTCGTTCCAGCCGCGAGGGCAAGAGTATTCATTTCGTCAACAAATCTCCGATGGTGTCCGGGTTGCAGGAGGAAACGCGTCGCCTGATTTCACTCCTTTTTTCTCTCCCTCCTTTTCTTCTCTCCCTCCTTCCCTCCTTTTATCTCTCCCTCCTTTTTTTCTCTTCCTCATTCCTTCCTTTTTTTCTCTCCCTCCTTCCCTCCTTTTCTTCTCTCCCTCCTTTTTTTCTCTCCCTCTTTTTTTTCTCTCCCTCCTTCCCTCCTTTTTTCTCTCCCTCCTTCCCTCCTTTTTTTCTCTCCCTCCTTCCCTCCTTTTTTGTCTCCCTCCTTCCCTCCTTTTTTCTCTCCCTTCTTCCCTCCTTTTTTTCTCCCTCCTTCCCTCCTTTTTTCCCTCCCTCCTTCCCTCCTTTCCTTCTCTCCCTCCTTCCCTCCTTTTTTTGTCTCCCTCCTTCCCTTCTTTTTTCTCTCCCTCCTTCCCTCCGCTTTTTCTCTCCCTCCTTTTTTTCTCTCTTTCCTTCCCTCCTTTTTTCTCTCCCCTCCTTCCCTCCTTTTTTTCTCTCCCTCCTTCCCTCCTTTTTTGTCTCCCTCCTTCCCTCCTTTTTTTCTCTCCCTTCTTCCCTCCTTTTTTCTCCCTCCTTCCCTCCCTTTTTTCTCTCCCTCCCTTCCCTCATTTTCTTCTCTCCACTCCCTTCCCTCCTTTGTTTGTCCTCCTCCTTCCCTCCCTTTTTTCTCTCCCTCCTTCCCCTCACTCTTTTTCTATCCCTCCTTTTTTTCTCTCTTTCCTTCCCTCCTTTTTTTCTCTCCCTCCTTCCCTCCTTTTTTTCTCTCCCTCCTTCCCTTCTTTTTTTGTCTCCCTCCGTCCCTCCTTTTCTTCTCTCCCTCCCTCCCTCCTTTTTTTTCTCTCCCTTCTTTTTTTCTCTCCTCTCCTTCCCTCCTTTTTTTCTCTCCCTCCTTCTCTCCTTTTTTTGTTTCTCTACTTCCCTCCTTTTCTTTTCTCCCTCCTTCCCTCCTTTTTTTTCTCTCTCTTCTTTTTTTCTCTCCCTCCCTTTTTTCTCTCCCTCCTTCCCTCCTCTTTTTCTCTCTCCCTCCTTTTTTTTCTATCCTTCCTTCTCTCCTTTTTTCTCTCCCTCCTTTTTTCCTTTTTCTTCTCTCCCTCCCTTCCCTCCTTTTTTCTCTCCCTTCCCTCCTTTTTTCTTCCCTCCCTCCTTCCCTCCTTTTTTTCTCTCCTTCCTTTTTTCTCTCCCTCCTTCCCTCCTTTTTTTTTATCTCCCTCCTTTTTTTCTCTCCCTCCCTTCCCTCCTTTTTTTTCTCTCCCTTCTTCCCTCCTTTTTTTTCTCTCCCTCCTTCCCTCATTTGTTTGTCTCCCTCCTTCCCTCCCTTTTTTCTCTCCCTCACTTTTTTTCTCTTCCTCTCCTTTTTTCTCTCTCTCCTTCCCTTCTTTTTTTTCTCTCCCTCCTTCCCTCCTTTTTTTCTCTCCCTCCTTCCCTCCTTTTTTTCTCTCCCTCCTTCCCTCCTTTTTTTCTCTCCCTCCTTTTTTTCCTCCCTCCTTCCCTCCCTTTTCTTCTCTCCCTCCTTCACTCCTTTTTTTCTCTCCCTCCTTCCCTCCTTTTTTCTCTCCCTCCTTTCCTCCTTTTTTTTCTCTCCCTCCTTTTTTTCTCTCCCTCATTCCCTTCTTTTTTCTCTCCCTCCTTCCCTCCTTTTTTTCTCTCCCTCCTTCCCTCCCTTTTTTTCTCTCCCTCCTTTTTTCCTCCCTCCTTCCCTCCTTTTCTTCTCTCCCTCCTTCCCTCCTTTTTTTCTCTCCCTCCTTCCCTCCTTTTTTTCTCTCCCTCCTTCCCTCTATTTTTCTCTCACTCCTTCCCTCCTTTTTTCTCTCCCCTCCTTTTTTTCTCTCCCTCCTTCCCTTCTTTTTTCTCTCCCTCCCTTCCCTCCTTTTTTTTCTCTCCCTCCTTCCCTCCTTTTTTTCTCTCCCTCCTTCCCTCCTTTTTTCTCTCCCTCCTTCCCTCCCTTTTTTCCCCTCCCTCCCTTCCCTCCTTTTTTTTCTCTCCCTCCTTTTTTCCTCCCTCCTTCCCTCCTTTTTTTCTCTCCCTCCTTCCCTCCTTTTTTTCTCTCCCTCCTTCCCTCCTTTTTTTCTCTCCCTCCTTCCCTTCTTTTTTTCTCTCCCTCCTTCCACTCCCTTTTTTTTCTCTCCCTCCTTCCCTCCTTTTTTCTCTCCCTCCCTCCCTCCTTTTTCTCTCCCTCCTTCCCTCCCTTTTTTTATCTCCCTTCTTTTTTTTTCTCTCCCCCCTTCCCTCTTTTTTTCTCTCCCTCACTTCCCTCCTTTTTCTCTCCCTCCTTCCCTCTTTTTTTTCTCTTCCTCCTTCCCTCCTTTTCTTCTCTCCCTTCTTCCCTCCTTTTTTCTCTCCCTCCTTTTTTCTCTCCCTCCCCTCCTTTTTTCTCTCCCTCCTTCTTTTCTTTCCCTCCTTCTTTTCTCTCTCTCCTTCCCTCCCTTTCTTCTCTCCCTTCTTCCCTCCTTTTTTCTCTCCCTCCTTTTTTTCTCTCCTTCCTTCCCTCCTTTTTTTCTCTCCCTCCTTCCCTCCTTCTTTTCTCTCCCTCCTTCCCTCCTTCTTTTCTCTCTCCTCCTTCCCTCCTATTTTCTCTCCCCTCCTATCTTCCTCCCTTCCCTCCCCGATGTCTTCATCATCCCTCCCTCCCTCTCTCTCCTCCTTTCCCCCTTCCTCTCCCACTGTCACCCGCCCCCCCCTCTCTTTCTCCTACTTTCCCTCTTCCTCTCCTTTCATCTTCTCCTGTACATAATCTCTTCCTCCCTCTCCATCTACTTTTTCTCTCTGCTTCTCTTTCTCTCTTCTATCCCCTTTTCTTCCCCCACTCTCTTCCTCCCCATCCTCCTCCCTTCTCTTTGTCATCCATCTCTCTTTCCTTTTTCTTCTCCCTACCATCTCTTTCTACCTCAAACAATCTCTTCTCTCCATCCACCTTTCTTTCTTACTCCTAATTTCCCTTTCCCTCTCCTTCTCCCTTTTATATCTTCCCTATTCCCCTTCCACTCCATCTCCCCCTCCTCCACCCATAATCCTCCCTCCCTCTCTCCCTCCTCCTCCTCTTCCTCTCATCCTTTCTGTTCCCTCCTTCTCCCTCTATCCCTCTCTCTCTCCCTCCCCTTCTCTCCCCCTCTCCTCCTCCTCTCACCCTCCCTCCCCTCCCACTCCCCCTCTCTCCCATCCTCCTACTCCCTCCCCTCTCTCCCTCCTCCTCCTCCTCTCCCTCTCATCCCTCTTCTCATTCCCTCCTCATCCCCCTCTCTCCCCCTCTCTCCCTCCTCTCCCTCTCATCCTCTTCTCATTCCCTCCCTCCTCCCCCTCTCTCCCTCCCCCTCCTCCCATCCCCTATCCTCCCCCTCCTCCTCTCTCCCTCCTCCCTCCTCCTCCCTCCTCCCATCCCCCTCTCTCTCCTCTCTTCCTCCTCCCTCTCTCCCTCATCCCCCCTCCCTCCCTCCTCCTCTCCCTCTCATCTCCTCTTCTCCATTCCCCCTCCTCCTCCCCCTCTCTCCTCCCTCCTCATCCCCCTCTGCCTCCCCATCCCCCTATCCCTCCCCCTCCCTCCCATCCCCCTATCCTCCCATCCCCCTCCTCCTCCCATCCCCTATCCCCCCCCCTCCCTCCCATCCCCCCTCCCCCCTCCCTTCCATCCTCCTATCCCCCTCTCTATCCTCCTCCTCCTCCCACCCCCTCCCTCCTCCCATCCCCCTATCCCCCTCTCTTCCCCACCCACCCTCACCCCCAACAACCCTCACCCCCACCCCCCCACACCCGACCCCCAAACACGCACACAAAACATAGTGATAATTAGACGCAACCAGACTCGGAGACAGTCACATGTCCGTCTCATTATAGCAGGACGGAGCAGGTTAGCGAGATCCTGTGGCTGACGATGGGTCGGATAATGGGCGCGTGGGTGGGCGTGGGGTGGGCGTTGGTGGGCGTGGGGTGGGTGTGTGGGTGGACGGGGGTGGGAGGGGGTGGGCGGGGGTGGGAGGGGCTGGGCGTTTGGGTGGGCGTGGGTGGGAGGGGTGGCGAAGGTGGGCGTGGAGTGGGAAGTGGCGAGGAGTGGGCGGGGTGGGCGTGGGTGGGCGGGGAGTGGGCGTGGAGAAGTGCCGTCTGGAAGTGGCCTGGGTGCGATGGGGGGGGGCGGGTGGAAAAAGGAAGATGAGGGTGGATGGATATATGGAGGGAAGGAGGAGGAGGAGAATTGGAAATAAGGAGAGATGCAAAGAGAGAAAGATAGATAGAAAGATGAATAGATAAGTAGAGATAGATAGATAGAGATAGATGATAGATAGATAGAGAGAGAGACAACTGGAGACAAAGAAAGACAGACAGAAAGAGATAGACGGACAAACGAACAGACACACAGAGAGATAGATAGATAGAAAGATAGAGAGAGATAGAGAAAGACAGAGAGGCAGACAGAGAGAGAGAAAGAAAGACAGACAGTAAGAGATAGACAGACCCAGATAGATAGATAGATAGAAAGAGAGAGAGACAGACAGAGAGAGAGAAAGACAGAGAGACAGAGAGAGAGAGAAAATA
This sequence comes from Penaeus vannamei, assembly GCF_042767895.1. Classification (NCBI taxonomy): domain Eukaryota; kingdom Metazoa; phylum Arthropoda; class Malacostraca; order Decapoda; family Penaeidae; genus Penaeus; species Penaeus vannamei. The sequence continues at coordinate 5,898,240 of NC_091560.1, read as the reverse complement.
TATATAGAATACAGAAAAAGGGAAAGGAGGGGGAGGGGAGGGGGGACAAGGTTGGGGGGGGGGGTTTACGTCGGTAGCTGTGACTATGCTTATATCATTAGGTTTTATTGACCTCCCGGTTTGCTATGTCAGAACCGTTAAGATCATTTTGACCCCAGTATGTCATCTTATTTTTACTCTCTCTTTTCCTTTTTCCGTCTTTGTGTTTTTTTTTTTTTTTTTTTTTTTGTCTTTCTTTTGTATTCTTGTTTGGTGTTTATTTATTTATTTTTTTTTTATGAGACTTTTTCTTCCCTCTTCGTTGGTTTTTCGTTATCTAAAGCTTTACCTCTCTCTTTATTTCTATTCATATTTATTTCTCTCTCTCTCTCTCTCTCTCTCTCTCTTTCTCTCTCTCTCTCTCTTTCTCTCTCTCTCTCTCTCATTCTCTCTCACTCTCTCTCACTCTCTCTTATTCTCTCTCTCTCTCTCTCTCTCTCTCTCTCTCTCTCTCTCTCTCTCTCTCTCTCTCTCTCTCTCTCTCTCTCTCTCTCTCTCTCTCTCCCTCTCTCTCTCTCTTATTCTCTTCTTTCAACTTCTTTTTTTGTTCTTTTACTTCTCCTCTTCTATCTTCTGTCTTTCTCCTTCGTTTCTGGTATTATATTTTTGTTCTTTTCTTTTCTCCATATCTCTTTTAGTCTTTCCTTTCCACTTCTTCCACTCTCTCCTCCCTTCTTTCATCCTTCTCTGTTCTCTTATTCTTTTCCTTGCTCCCTTTCGCACTGCTTATTTATTTTCTCCTCTTCTCTATTCCCATATTTATCTCTATTTCTCCTCTCTTGGTCTACCTCACTTCCTCTTTCTTTCTACTTCCTTATCTTTCTCCTCTTCATCACGTCCCTCCCTCTCTCACTAACTTCCTACATCTTCTCTTTTTTATTCTTTTTTTTTTTTTTTTTTGCTTCTTTCTCTCTACCATGTTCCTCTTCTTTCTTCTTCCTTTTCTTTTCCCTCTTCATCACGCCCCCCCCTCTCTCCCTAACTTCCTCTATCTCCTCTCTTTTATTCTTTTTTTTACTTCTCTCTCTCTCCCATGTTCTCTCCGTTTCGCTTTCTCTTTCATTTTACTTCGAAAGAGAAAGAGTAATTCTATTCTCCTTCATTGTCCCTTATTCTCCTTTCTTGTCCCTTCCCTTTCCCTCCTTTCTCCCCCCCCCCATTTTCCCTCCTTTTTTGTCCCTTCCCTTTCCCCCTTTCTTGTCCCTTCCCTTTCTCTCCTTTCTTTCCTCCCCGTTTTTCCCTCCTTTCTTGTCCCTTCCCTTTTCCTCCTTTCTTGTCCCTTCCCTTTTCCTCTTTTCCTTCTCTATTCTCTTCCTTTCTCCCCATCTCTCTACTTCCCATCCTTTCTTCTCACACTTTCCGTATATTCTGTGTTTCTCTTCCTTTCTCCTCATCACTCTACTTCCCATCCTTTCTTCTCACACTTTCCGTATATTCTGTGTTTCTCTTCCTTTCTCCCCTATTTCTCTTCTTTCCTTCCGTTTCTCTTCATCCAATTCTTTCTTTTCCCATTTTCCTTATGCTCCTTTCATTTCTATCTCATTCCTCCTCTCTCTTCTTTTCTTCCGCTTCTCTTCTTCCCCATTTTCCTTATATTCCTTTCCTTCTTTCCTTCCGTTTCTCTTCTTCCATCCTTTCTTCCCCCCATTTTCCTTGTATTCTCTTCCTTTATCCTTCCTTTATCTCATTCCTCCTCTCTCTTCTTTCCTTCCATTTCTCTTCTTCCCATCCTTTTTTCCCTTTTTCCTTTTATTCTGCCTTTCTCTTCCTTCCTCCTCTCTCTTCTTCCCTTCCGTTTATCTTCTTTCCTTCCATTTCTCTTCTTCCCATCCTCTCTTCCCCCATTTTCCTTATATTCTTTCTTTCTCTTCCATTATCCTCTATCTCTTTTCTTTCAATCCTTTCTTTTCCCATTTTCCTTACACTCCCTTTATTCCTATCTTCTTCCTCCTCTCTCTTCTTTTCTTCTATTTCTCTTCTTCCAATTCCTTCTTTTCCCATTTTCCTTATATTCCTTCCATTCCTATCTTCCGTTTCTCTTCTTCCCCATTTTCTTTATATTCCTTCCCTTTGATGATCCTTTCTGTTGCTTTCTCTCTCTTTCTTTCTTTCATCTCTCTCTCTCTCTTTCTCTTTCTTTCTCTGTGTCATACTCTCTTTCCTCTTTGTCTGTCTGTCTTTCTGTTTCTCTCTCTTTCTTTGTCTTTCATCTCTCTATCTATCTTTCTCTTTCTCTCTATCTGTCTCACTCTATTTTCTTTTCTCTCCCTCCCTCTCTCTCTCTCTCTCTCTCTGTTCTCTGTTTTTCATCTCTCTCTATCTTTCTCTTTCTCTCTCTGTCTCATTTTTTTCCTTTCTCTCTCTCGCCCTCTCTCTCTCTCTCTCTCCCTCTCACATGTTAGTCTCTCCTCTCTCTCTCTCCCTCTCTCATCTGTTAACTTCCTATCTCAATCTCTCTCCCAAACTTTTCTTCAATCCATCTCTCTCTCTCTTAAAACAACAACCTTTCACTCATTCCTTTCACTCATCGTATGTCATCCATCCACGACCTTTTGCAACGACTCATCCCCCTGTTGAGTCATCGAGTCTCTCTGCCATGCCATTTGTCCCCCGGTTTGTGCAAAGTCGCCCGAGTTGCAGGAGAGATAGAAGGACAAGGGCCTGTGTTTTTGGAAGCCCCAAAACCTGGTGTGATTTCACTGTCACTCTCATCCTGTTGTTGCTGTGTTCTCTCTTCCCGTTCATCTATTTTGCGCTCTGTCTGTCTTTACTGCGATTATTCTCTGTCTGATTGTCTCTCTTTATGAATGCACAGTTACATAGGCAGGCACACACGCGGATGTATGAATATATACACATGTATGTATGTGTACACACACATATGTGTGTGTATGTGTCTACGTATATGTAAATATATATATATATATATATATATATATATATATATATATATATATATATATATATATATATATATATATATATATATATATATGTATATATGTGTGTGTGTGTGTGTGTGTGTGTGTGTGTGTGTGTGTGTATCACACATATATACATAAATATACATGCAATACAATATATATATATATATATATATATATATATATATATATATATATATATATATATATATATATATATATATATCATACACGATATAATAGATATAAAACACACACACACACACACACACACACACATATACATGTTTATCCCACTCATTCTTTTACTAGTATCTTATCTCAATTAACAAACCGAGTTGACACCAGCCTCCCCGCCCTCTAAACTCCTCTGACTGTGGGAAATTATATTACTCGCAAAATCCCCCATGAATGAATTTATAAACTTGTGAATGAATTCCACTTTGTAAACAACAGGCGCGGGTTTCATCTATTCTTCCCTCAAAACGGTTGTGTTGTGGGTTGTATGTGGTAGCAGTAAATAACTATACGGCTTATATAATGCGGATTTTTCTTATCAATTTCCATAACCTCCGGAAATTTTGAGTTAATTGATTTGTTATTATATTCTTCAACTTTCATGGTCATTATACCAAGGCTGTTAGGGAGATATAAAGTGAATAACCCAAAGAAGGTCGACTCACGTGATAATAATGGTTACAGAAATATAGTGATGATGATATTAAGAATTATAATAATACTAATAACAATGATAATGATAATACTACTAACAACAATGATAATGATAACACTACTAATATCAATGATGATGATAATACTACTAATAACAACGATAATGATAATACTAATACTAATGACAATGATCATAACAACATTATCAATGACAACAATGATAATGAAGATGACAATAACAACAACAAAAACAACAACAAAACTAGACGTAGTTGAGTGTCAAGACAAAACAGCAGCCAATGGGGTAAGAAATTAAGTGCAGTTCTATTTAATTTATTAATGTGTTTTCTTTGAGCATTCAGCTTGGGAGGTCCTAACACACTTCCCTGTGGAACGCCTGGTCGAGTGTCCCGCTTCTCTGATTTACGATGAGGTCGGCGAGTGCTTGTCTTCTCTTTGTTATACCTTGGCTTCTCTTCCTCTCCTTCTCTCTTGTGTGGTCCGGTTTATCTGTCGTTCGTGGTGCCTTTCCTCTTTTCTCTCTTAGGTTGCTGTGTCTTCTTTGTTCTGGTTTGATTTTTGTTTTTCTGTTTCTCGATACGTTGTGTGTTTTTGGATTGTTTATTTACTACTTTACTACCTGTTTTTTTTTTTTTTTTTTTTTTTCTCTCTTTCCATCTTCTTCCCTCTTGTTTTCTACATTCTTCCTTTCCCCCCTTCTCACCCACTCTCCTTTCTCACCCTTTTCTCTCCCCTCTAATCTCCTTCCTCTTGTTTCTTTCCTTTACTCCTTCTGCCCTCTCCCTCTCCCCAAAATCTCTATCTCTGCTGCTTCTTCCCTTTCCCTCCCTCCTTGCCTTACTCTCTCTCTCTCTCTCTCTCTCTCTCTCTCTCTCTCTCTCTCTCTCTCTCTCTCTCTCTCTCTCTCTCTCTCTCTCTCTCTCTCTCTCTCCCTCTCCCTCTCCCTCTCCCTCTCCCTCTCCCTCTCCCTCTCTCCCTCTCCCTCTCTCCTTCCCTCCTCTCTCCTTCCCTTCCTCTCTCTCCTTCCCTCCCTCTTTCCTTCCCTCCCTCTCTCCTTCCCTCCCTCTCTCCTTCCCTCCCTCTCTCCTTCCCTCCCTCTCTCCTTCCCTCCCTCTTTCCTTCCCTCCCTCCCTCTCCCCTCTCCTTTTCTTTCTCCCTTTCTCTCTTTCCTTAACTCCCCCCCCCCCTTTCCTACTCCCTCATTCCTCATTAACTCCCGCTTGTTTAAGCAACACCCTCCCCCCCTTTCCTCCCTCCCCACCCCCACCCCGCTTCTCAAAGCGCCTTGGTTGACAGATTTCTTAAGACGGGGACCAGAGAGAGAGAGAGAGAGAGAGAGAAAGAAAAGAGAGAGAGAGAGAGAAAAAAAAAAGATAGAACGAGAGAAAAAAAGAAAGAAAGGAAAAAAGAGAGAAGAATATGGCCCAGCTTAAGAAGACCTCACACAGATGGTGTTGATGTGGCTCTGATGATGAGATTAGAACTGCAGTGTTTATGGTGTTGATAGTGAGAGAATAATCGCCAGACTTGTTCCTTGTTTTCTGTTCTTCCTTTCGTTTGTTGGTGCTGTTATGAGCGGGATTGTTGTTGTTGTGGTTATTACTATGTCTGGATCGTCAATGTTGTGTTTATTTTGTTGTTATTTGCCTTTTTTTCTTTTTTTTTCTTTTTTTTTAATCATATATGTTATTCTGTTTATTTTTTTCTTATTTTCCTCACAGTCTTTGTTCATTTTTTCTTTTTCTTTTCTTAGTATCAGCTTCTTTCTTTTCTTTTTTTTCCCTTCTCTTCTCTCCGCCTCCACTTCCTCTTTTCCTTTCTTCCTCTGCTTTCTCTCCTCTTTCTCTCTCTCTCTTTCACTCTCTCTCTCTCTCTCTCTTTCTCTCTCTCTCTCTCTCTCTCTCTCTCTCTCTCTCTCTCTCTCTCTCTCTCTCTCTCTCTCTCTCTCTCTCTCTCTCTCTCTCTCTCTCTTTCACTCTCTGCTTTCTCTCTCTCTCTCTCTCTCTCTCTCTCTCTCTCTCTCTCTCTCTCTCTCTCTCTCTCTCTCTCTCTCTCTCTCTCTCTCTCTCTCTCTTTCTCTCTCTCTCTCTCTCTCCATTTTCCTTTTCTGTCTTCTCTTCATCCTTATCCTTTTCCATCCTCTATCCTCTTCTCCATCCCCCTCTCTCCCACCCCTGTACCCCTCCTCTCCCTATCCATTGTTCTTCTTCTTCTCTACCCTTCTCATCCCTCCTCTTCCCCACCATCTCTTTTTTTCCTTCTCCTTTCCCTCTTCTCTCTTATTCTTATTCTTCTCTACACTTCTCCCCCCTCCTCTCCCCCCCATCCTTCTTCTTCACTTCTCTATCCTCCCCCGCACCTCGCCCCCTCCTACCCCCCATCCACCCACTCCCACTCCCATCCCCTACCCCCCTCCAACCCCATCCCCCTCTCCCATCCTACCCCCATCCCCCACACCCCCCCCTCCTACCCCCTATCCCCCCCCCTTCCCTCCCCACGGTGTAATGATCAAACCAACTGCATAAGTGGGCGTTTTAATGTGTTCATGGGCGTGTGTTAGTGTGTTAGTTAGTCGACGGGCGGCCGGCAATAAGGAGGGTGCTTTGCGAATGAGGTGGAGAGAGGGAAGAGAGAGGGAGAGAGAGGGAGGGGAAAGGAAGAAAGGGAGAGGAAAGAAGGAAGGAGGGAGAGAGAACGAGAAGAGAAAGAGGTAAGGAGGGAAGAGAGGAAAGGAGAGAAAGGTAAGGAGAGGAAGAGAGGAAGGGAGAGAAGAAAGAGAAGGAGGGAAGGAAGAGAGGAAAAGGAGGAGAGAGAAGAGGGAAAGGAGGAAGAGAGAGAGGAGAGAAGAGGAAAGAGAGGGAAGAGAGAGGGAGAAGAAGAGGGAAGAGAGAGGGAGAGAAGAGGAAGGAAGGAGAAGAAGAGGGAAGGAGGGAAGATAGAGGGAGAGAAAGAGGAAAGGAGGGAAGAGAGGAAGGAGAGAAGAGGAAGGAGGAAGAGAGAGGGAGAAGAAGAGGAAGGAGGGAAGAGAGAGGGAGAGAAAGAATGAGAGGGAAGAGAGAGGGAAGGAGAAGAAGGTAAGGAGGGGAAGAGAGGAAGGAGAGAGAGAGAAGGAGAGAAAGAAGAGAGGAGAGAGAAGAAGAGGAAGGAGGGAAGAGAGGAGAGAAGGAGGAAGAAGAGGAGGAAGAGAGAGGGAGAGAAAGAGGAAGAAGAGGGAGGGAGGGAAGAGAGAGAGAGGGAAGAAGAGGGGAAGGAGGAAGAGAGAGGGAGAGAAAGGGAGTAAGGAGGGAAGAGAGAGGGAGAGAAAGAAGGGAAGGAGTGAGAGAGAGAGGGAGAGAAAGAGAGTAAGGAAGGGAAGAGAGAGAGGGAGAGAGAGAAGAAGTGGGGAGGGAAGAGGAGAGGAGGGAAGAGGAGAGGGAGAGAATGAGGGGAAGGAGGGAAGAGAGAGGGAGAGAAAGAAGTGAGAGGGAAGAGAGAGGGAGAGAAGGAGTAAGGAGGAAGAGAGGGAGGAGGAAAAGGGTAAGGAGAGGAAGAGGAGAGGGAGGAGAGGAGGAGGGAAGGAGGGAAGAGAGGGAGAGAGAAGGAGTAAGGAAGGGGAGAGAGGAGAGAGGAGAGAAGAGAGAAGGAGGGAAGAGAGAAGGGAGAGAGAGAGAGGGAAGGAGGGAAGAGAGAGGAGAGAAGGGGAAGGGAGGGAAGAGAGGGAGAGAATAGGGGAAGGAGGGAAGAGAGAGGAGAGAAGAGGGAAGGAGGATGATAGAGGGAGAGAAGAGGAAGGAGAGGAGGAAGAGAGAGAGAGGAGAGAAAGAGGGAAGGAGGAAAGAGGAGAGGGAGAGAAGAGGGGGAAAGGAGGGAAGAGAGAGAGAGGGAGAGAGAGAAGAGGGAAGGAGGGAAGAGAGAGGGAGAAGAGGGAAGGAGGAAGAGAGAGGGAGAGAGAAAGAGGAAGGAGGAAAGGGAAGAGAGGAGAGAGAAAGAGGGAGAGGAGGGAAGAGAGGAGAGAAGGAAGAGAGGGAAGGAAGAGAAGAGGGAGAGAAGGAGGAAGGAGGGAAGATAGAGGGAAGAGAAGAGGGAAGGAGGAAAGAGAGAGGAGAGAGAAGAGGGAAGAAGGAGGGAAGAGGGAGAGAAGAGGGAAGGAGGAAGAGAGGAGAGAAGAGGAAGGAGGGAGAGGAAGGGAGGGAGGGAAGAGAGGGAGAGAAAGAGGGGAAGAGAGAGAGAGAGGAGGAGAGAGAGGGAGGGAGGGAAGAGAGAGAGGGAAGAGGAAGGAGGGAGAGAGAGGGAGGGAGGGAGGAAGAGAGAGGGGAAGGAGGGAAGAGAGGGAAGGAAAGGGTAAGAGAGGGAGAGAGAGAGAGAGAGAGAGAGAGAGAGAGAGAGAGAGAAGAGAGGAAGGAGGGAAGAGAGAGGGAGAGAAGAGATGGGAAGGAAGAGAGAGAGGAGAGAGAGAGAGAAGGAGGGAAGAGAGAGAGGGAGAGAGAGAAGAGGGAAGGGAGGAAGAGAGGGAGAGAGAAGAGGGAAGGAGGGAAGAGAGAGGAGAGAATAGGAAAGGAGGAAGAGAGAGGGAGAGAAGAGGGAAGGAGGGAAGATAGAGAGGAGAGAAGAGGAGAGGAAGGAGGGAAGAGAGAGGGAGAAGCAGAGGAAGGAGGGAAGAAGAGAGGGAGAGAAGAGAGAAGG
>NC_091560.1:5852422-5859922 GCF_042767895.1 Penaeus vannamei | reverse complement strand
ATAATAATGATGATGATATTATCATTATTGTTATTATTATTATCATTATTATTATTATTATTATCATTATTATTATTATTATTATTATCATTATTATTATCATTATTATTATCATTATTTTTATTATTATTATTATTACCATTATTATTATTATCATTACCTTTACTATTATTATTATAACCATTATCATTATTATGATCATCATTATTATCATTACTATTTTCATTTACATCGTTGTTTTGCTATTATCATTATTATTGTTATTTTCATTATCATCATCGTTATTATCATTATCCCCATAATCATGGCAGCAAAGATCACCATTGTTAGCAGTATTATTGTTACAAACATTAACATCCTGATAATTATCATAGTTATTATCATCATCATTATCATCATCATTATCATCATCATTATCATCATCATTATTTTCATTATCTTAATCTTTGTTTTTACTGCTGTTTCCGTTATCATCATCATTGGTATGGTTTGCGCTATTATTATTATGATTAAGAGAAGTTATCATGATCGTCATTATTGTTGTGATCGTCATGATGACAATAATGATTATCATTATCGGCAGTATTATTAACTTCGTTATTATCATTATGATTATTATCATCATCATCATTGTCACATTCCTCCTCCTCATTTTTATTATCGTCATTTTCATCATAATTATTATTATTATCATTGTTATCATTATCACTGTTATCATTATCATCATCATAATCATCATCATTATTCTACTGTTATTATGGTCATTATTATTATCATTATTATCATTATTACTATCACTATTATTATTGTTATTATTATTATTATCATCATCATCATTCTTGTTAACGTTATTATTAACATCATCATTAACATTATAATCATTATCACCATCGTCATCATCAGCAACAGCAGCTTAATCATTATCATTATACTTCATGTTATCATAATTACCGTTATCATAATTACTATTATTCACTAGAATCACCACTGCCATTATCATTATTTTTAGTATGAAAAAAAACTTGTCACCATCATTATTATGATTAGAAGCAACATTTTCTTCATTATAGAAATCAATATTTTTTACCTACTGTCTATTTTCATTATATTTTTATACTGGTTGATATAATGATCACTATTACAGACCAACGTTTTCCTAAAAGTCAAAAATTATTTCCAGTTTTATCATTCTCTTTGACTTTTTATTATCATTATTATTATTATCATTATCATTATTATTATTATTATTATTATTATTATTATTATTATTATTATTATTATTATTGTTATTATTATTATTATTATTATTATTATTATTATTATTATTATCATTATTATTATCATCATTATTAGATTTTTTTTTCAATATAGTGTTGACTTATTATTATCATTATTACTATTATTATTATTATCATTATCATTACTATTATTATTACTATTATTATTATCATTATCATTATTATTATTATTATTATTATTATTATTATCGTTATTATTATTATTATTATCATCATTATTACAGTTTTATCATTCTCTGCAATTTTTCTCTACGCTTAAGATAATGTTTTCAATATTGCGTTGACTTTTTATTATCATTATTATTATTATCATTATCATTATTATTATTATTATTATTATTATTATTATTATTATTATTATTATTGTTATTATTATTATTATTATTATTATTATTATTATTATTATTATTATTATTATTATTATTATTATTATTATTATTATCATTATTATTATCATCATTATTAGATTTTTTTTTTTAATATAGTGTTGACTTATTATTATTATTATTACTATTATTATTATTATCATTATCATTTCTATTATTATTACTATTATTATTATCATTATCATTATTATTATTATTATTATTATTATTATTATTATTATCGTTATTATTATTATCATCATTACTATTACTATTATTATTATTGTTATTATTATTATCATTATTATTATTATTATTGTTTGACATCAACAGCATTGCTACTATCGTATTTTTGCCTTTAATTATCATTGCCTCTATTAATATTATTAAATCTGAAACCTATCCAAAGCTGGAACCATCAAACGGTATTATATAATATTCTATCCTTTTTTTTGGCGTAGGATATGCAATTGAATATATCCATCCTATTGCAGTTCGGTTTATATTAATATCAAGTATAACCCGAATATTGATATGTTGCCATCACGTCTAGAGATCTTAATTAAAGGTCCAGGTTCTATTCTCAAAGCCATTTTCACGCTATCACGATTTGGTCTGTCTGTCTTGTTTATGACGTGCTGTTGAGTGTAATCACGTTTTTTCGTTTTATCATTATTAATATTTATTTATTTATTATTATTATTATCTTATTATTATTTTTTGTCTTGTGTAATCACGTTTTTTGTATTATTGTTATTATTATTATTTTATTTTATTTTTATTTTTTTTTTGTCTTGTTTTGTAATTTCAATCGTTTTCTGTCTTCTCTGTTCTTAGTAACGGAATGTATATTGTATTATTGTATCATGTATTAGCGTAAAGTATCACATATCTGCGAAATGTATCATATATCATGTTTATTAATAGTAACGGAATGTATTATGTATTCTTATTAAGTTTGTGGTTAATGATATTGTTATTATTTTCAAAAAGAGTTGGTAGATTTAATACTGCTATGCTATTATTATTGTTATTATGATTAACTGTTTTTCTTGGAATTTCTGTCATTGTCATCAATACTTATTGTTATTAACATTTTGCATTTTTTTTTTTAATCTGTCATTATCATCAGTCATCGGTATTGTTAATTCTACGTAATCATAATTAACTACCATTGTGGTCCTCTTCATTAACGTTGTCATCAAACTCATCACCATTAACAGTGACACTATCATTATCATTATTAATTTACTGTCATTAGCATAATCACCGTTCGTTATTACATTTTTCTCTTTTTTATATAACTCATCATTACCGCCATTGTTGTTACAGTAGTTATTGATGAGGATGATGATGGTGATGATGATGGTGGTGGTGGTGGTGGTGATGATGATGATGATGATGATGGTGATGATGATGGTGGTGGTGGTGGTGATGATGATGATGGTGACAATGATGATGATGGTGATGATGATGGTGATGATGATGATGATGACAATGATGATGACATTGATGCTTATGATGATGATGATGAAGATGGCAATGATGATGGTTAAGATGGCAATGATGATGATGATTAATAATGATAATAATAACGACAATAATGATTATAATGGAGGTCCTTATGCGTCACTATCAATAATTTCAGTCACTATTTCAGCTATGATGAGTAGAACCATAAGTGCTGAAATGTCCATGAATAGTCACACTATCAAACCGTATTCAATGTTGACAAATGTAGAAAAGGTATGAATGAGAATGAATATCTTCTCAATGCAAGAGATGAAGAGATGTATCAATCTTAATAATCATAATCAGCTGAAACATTGAAAGCTGCAAATAAACTGCAAATAAGATGATAGTGACAACAAACCTGAACTCATAATAAATGATATTAATAGATTATTATTATTATTTTTTTTTTTTTACAATACCAGAGGTGCATTTGACCGAATGAGAATATCTTCACAATACCAGAGGTGTATTTGACCGAATGAGAATGAATATCTTTGGAATACCAGAGGTGTATTTGACCGAATGAGAATGGATACCTTCACAATACCAGAGGTGTATTTGACCGAATGAGAATATCTTCACAATACCAGAGGTGTATTTGACCGAATGAGAATGGATATCTTCACAATACCAGAGGTGTATTTGACCGAATGAGAATAAATATCTTCACAATACCAGAGGTGTATTTGACCAAATGAGAATGAATACCTTCACAATACCAGAGGTGTATTTGACCGAATGAGAATGGATATCTTCACAATACCAGAGGTGTATTTGACCGAATGAGAATGAATTTCTTCACAATACCAGAGATGTATTTGACCGAATGAGAATGGAGATCTTCACAATACCAGAGGTGTATTTGACCGAATGAAAATGGATATCTTCACAATACCAGAGGTGTATTTGACCGAATGAGAATGGAGATCTTCACAATACCAGAGGTGTATTTGACCGAATGAGAATGAATTTCTTCACAATACCAGAGGTGTATTTGACCGAATGAAAATGGATATCTTCACAATACCAGAGGTGTATTTGACCGAATGAGAATGGAGATCTTCACAATACCAGAGGTGTATTTGACCGAATGAGAATGGATATCTTCACAATACCAGAGGTGTATTTGACCGAACGAGAATATCTTCACAATACCAGAGGTGTATTTGACCGAATGAGAATGAATTTCTTCACAATACCAGAGGTGTATTTGACCGAATGAGAATGGATATCTTCACAATACCAGAGGTGTATTTGACCGAATGAGAATGAATTTCTTCACAATACCAGAGGTGTATTTGACCGAATGAGAATGGATACCTTCACAATACCAGAGGTGTATTTGACCGAATGAGAATATCTTCACAATACCAGAGGTGTATTTGACCGAATGAGAATGAATATCTTCACAATACCAGAGGTGTATTTGACCGAATGAGAATATCTTCACAATACCAGAGGTGTATTTGACCGAATGAGAATATCTTTACAATACCAGAGGTGCATTTGACCGAATGAGAATGAATATCTTCACAATACCAGAGGTGTATTTGACCGAATGAGAATGAATATCTTCACAATACCAGAGGTGTATTTGACCGAATGAGAATGGAGATCTTCACAATACCAGAGGTGTATTTGACCAAATGAGAATAAATATATTCACAATACCAGAGGTGTATTTGACCGAATGAGAATGAATATCTTCACAATACCAGAGGTGTATTTGACCGAATGAGAATGGATATCTTCACAATACCAGAGGTGTATTTGACCGAATGAGAATGGATATCTTCACAATACCAGAGGTGTATTTGACCGAATGAGAATGGATATCTTCACAATACCAGAGGTGTATTTGACCGAATGAGAATATCTTTACAATACCAGAGGTGTATTTGACCGAATGAGAATGAATTTCTTCACAATACCAGAGGTGTATTTGACCGAATGAGAATATCTTCAAAATACCAGAGGTGTATTTGACCGAATGAGAATGAATTTCTTCACAATACCAGAGGTGTATTTGACCGAATGAGAATGAATTTCTTCACAATACCAGAGGTGTATTTGACCGAATGAGAATGAATATCTTCACAATACCAGAGGTGTATTTGACCGAATGAGAATGAATATCTTCACAATACCAGAGGTGTATTTGACCGAATGAGAATATCTTCACAATACCAGAGGTGTATTTGACCGAATGAGAATGGAGATCTTCACAATACCAGAGGTGTATTTGACCGAATGAGAATGAATATCTACACAATACCAGAGGTGTATTTGACCGAATGAGAATGGATATCTTCACAATACCAGAGGTGTATTTGACCGAATGAGAATGAATATCTTCACAATACCAGAGGTGTATTTGACCGAATGAGAATGAATATCTTCACAATACCAGAGGTGTATTTGACCGAATGAGAATATCTTCACAATACCAGAGGTGTATTTGACCGAATGAGAATGGAGATCTTCACAATACCAGAGGTGTATTTGACCGAATGAGAATGAATATCTACACAATACCAGAGGTGTATTTGACCGAATGAGAATGGATATCTTCACAATACCAGAGGTGTATTTGACCGAATGAGAATGGATATCTTCACAATACCAGAGGTGTATTTGACCGAATGAGAATGGATATCTTCACAATACCAGAGGTGTATTTGACCGAATGAGAATAAATATCTTCACAATACCAGAGGTGTATTTGACCGAATGAGAATATCTTCACAATACCAGAGGTGTATTTGACCGAATGAGAATATCTTTACAATACCAGAGGTGCATTTGACCGAATGAGAATATCTTTACAATACCAGAGGTGTATTTGACCGAATAAGAATGAATATCTTCACAATACCAGAGGTGTATTTGACCGAATGAGAATGGAGATCTTCACAATACCAGAGAGAGAGAGAGAGAGAGAGAGAGAGAGAGAGAGAGAGAGAGAGAGACAGAGAGAGAGAGAGAGAGAGAGACAGAGACAGAGACAGAGAGAGAGAGAGAGAGAGAGAGAGAGAGAGAGAGAGAGAGAGAGAGAGAGAGAGAGAGAGAGAGAGACAGACAGACAGAAAGAGAGAAAGAAAGAGGTGTATTTGACCGGTTACGAATATATTTCTGGCGAAGATACACTCGAAGCCGGTCAAATACATCTCTTGTGCTGTGAAGATATTCATTCTCATTCATACCTTTTTTAGATATTGTTTATTCACTTAAATTGCTTTCCTCTCAATTTTTAGGGCCTGAATTAGTGAATAACCATAATATCAATAATTAAGGAGTATTGTTATTACGAATGAATTACTGATAATGATAATGAAGGTTGTGGAAGCGACAATAACAGAGATTAGATAAGACGAATAACTGAGAGAGAGAGAGAGAGAGAGAGAGAGAGAGAGAGAGAGAGAGAGAGAGAGAGAGAGAGAGAGAGAGAGAGAGAGAGAGAGAGAGAGAGAGAGAGAGAGGGGGGGGGGGAGATGGAGAGGAAGAGAGGGAAAGAGAGAGAGAGTTTGAGAGAGATAGAGGGAGATAAAGAGAGAGAGAGAGAAAAAAAGATATAGAGAGGGAAAGAGAGAGAGAGTTTGAGAGAGATAGAAGGAGAGAAAGATAGAGAGAGAGACAGAGAGAGAGAGACAGACAAAGACACACACACACACACAGAAAGAGAGAGAGAAAACGAGAAAGAGAAAAAAAACCGACAGCGAGAGAAAGAGACAGAAAGATAAAAGAAAGAATCAAACAAAGAGAGAGAAAAAAAGAAAGAAAACGAGAGAGAGAGAGAGAGAGAGAGAGAGAAAAAGAATATACATAATCTTACGCCAACTCAGAGACCGCGAGGTTAAAATGACCGCCATATCAAAGACCAATTCATGTCGAGAACACGTTTCGTTGGCAAGACAAACATATTTACGTTCCCGAATCTATTTTGAAAACATGAGAGTGATCACGTGCTGTTGTTTGTACAAGTCGAAGAGGTATTCGGTTTAGTTCTGTTTTTGCATGGTGATAAATTTGTAATAATATAGACCGAGTTGGTTTGTACGTGTGTGCGTGTGGTTTTGTGTGTGTGTGTGTGTGTGTGTTTATGCATGCATATATGTATTTATGTATGTATGTATATATGTATGTATGGATGTATATATTATGTATGTATATATATATGTATTTATGTATACATGTATGAATGTACTTATGTCTGTATGTTTGTATGTATGTACGTATTTCTGTATGTATGTCTGCATGTCTGCATATGCATCTCTCTATTTATTCATTTTCTACCTATCTACCTACCTCTCTATTATCTATTT
>NC_091560.1:5850638-5851922 GCF_042767895.1 Penaeus vannamei | reverse complement strand
ATAATCATTCTTGTCACTATTTTATTCAATACTATTATCATTATTCTTATAACTGTAATTATCATCGTTGCTATTAGAATTATTGTTGTTGTTATTATTGTTTTTATTACTCTCATCATCATTATTGTTATTATCTTTTTCTGACTGTTAATTATAGCTATTCACTTAACATTCATATCATTGTTCCTCTTTACATTATTACAGTTATCAATATCATTTTATATCATCATTACTATTATTGTTATATTTTTTTTTCATTTATTACTATCATTAATGCTATCATTATCATTATTATCATCATTATCATTAATGCCATTATGGTAGTAATTACATTATCATCATTAATGTCAGTATTGTTAATATTATCGGTACACTTATCTTTAATGTTATCATTATTTTCATTATCATTATCATTATCATCATTTTCATCATTGATATAATTATGATTATTGTTATCATCATCATTATTACCATTGCTATCATTATCATCATCATTGTCATCATTTTTGTATCATTTTTATTATTACTATATTTATCTAAAGCATTTGAGTTATTATCATCGTTATCCGTATGATTATCTTTATTATTATCATCATCATTGCGATTACTGTTATTGTCATTATCATTATCATTATTATCATTATCATTATCATTATCATTATTATTATCATTATTATTATTATTATTATCATTATTATCATAATAATTCTTATTATTGTTATCATTATCATTATTATTATCATCATTATTGTTATGATTATCATTATCATCAATATCATCATTAGACTACTATAATCATCAATATTACTGAAATTATTGCACTGTCATCACCATTCTCATTACCATCAACCATTAATAAAAAAACAAGAATTGCCAACATATTAATCAAAATGATAATAATGATGACGATGATGATGATAATTATAATTAATTCACAAGATTTAAATATTAGATGAAAGAGAGGTCAAATCTTACCCTTTATCAATTTTATCTTTTCAATTATAATAAATTTAAGCGACAGATATAATTGGCAACACTGGCAACCGATATGATTGGCAACACTAGCATTCAAACACAGTGATAATAATTATCATTTTCTCATTCGATTTCGTTGTATAATTGACAGATATTATTATTACCATATTTCTTTTCTTCTCTTTCACTGTAATTTTCCAACGATTTTGTGTATATGTAAATAGTGAGAATTGATAAGGCGAAAGAGAAATGGATTGATAGGACGCAAATCAAATCAGACACTAAATGTCTTTAAATTGAATAGAATTA
>NC_091560.1:5825638-5833138 GCF_042767895.1 Penaeus vannamei | reverse complement strand
AGAATTCCATCTCGCAGGAGACACTGAAAGCCACAGATGCATGTCGTGCGGCTCTTCTGACAGGGGATCGGGAATTGCACCATTCTCATGTGCGCAGAACTCGGTCCCTGTTAAGAAGGGACAAGGAACAGTTTATTAGGAATCTTGCAGAGGAGGTAGAAGGCCATTTCTTAGTAAATGACCTTCGTCCTGCATACCAAGCCCTGAGAAAGCTGAACTCCAAGCCCTCTTCACAGGTGACAGCAGTTCACTCAGTAAGTGGTCAGATCATTTCAGATCCTGTTGCGGTGCGGGGACGTTGGGCTGAGTATTTTGAGCAGCTGTACCAGGTTGACCCACCAACAGTTAACTTGGATGCGGGTAGTGTCGAGATCCCGCTGCCGGATCCACCTATCATTGAGGACCCTCCCTCCCTAACTGAAGTTAGGGGGGCGATTTCCAAGCTGAAGAGTGGTAAAGCAGCTGGTATCTGCGGCATACCAGCAGAACTGTTAAAGGCTGGAGGTGAACCTATGGCACGGGGGTTACATGCTGTCCTGGCTGCCATCTGGCAGTCCGGTTCCGTTCCTCCTGACCTGTTGAGGGGTGTGGTCATCCTTCTCTGGAAGGGGAAGGGGGACCGTTGGGACTGCAGCAATCACCGAGGCATCACACTGCTCAGTGTACCAGGCAAGGTTCTCGCCCACATCCTTCTGAGACGTATCAGAGACCATCCACTGAGGCACCAGAGACTGGAGCAATCTGAATTCACTCCTGGTAAGTCCACAATAGACCATATCCTTGCGCTTCGAGTCATTGTAGAGCGCCGTCGTGAGTTCGGGCGTGGGCTGCTTGCAGCCTACATCGACCTCAAGAAGGCGTTCGATACGGTGCATCGGGAGTCACTTTGGGAGATACTGAGGCTGAAAGGAATACCAACAAGGATTATTGGACTAATAGCAAGCCTGTATACTGGTTCTGAAAGTGCTGTAAAGTGTGGTGGGGGCCTGTCGAGCTTCTTTCCTGTTAGTTCAGGAGTGAGGCAAGGCTGTGTCCTTGCACCAACTCTTTTCAACACTTGCATGGACTGGATACTGGGCAGAGCTACTGTTCAAAGTCATTGTGGGGCAACGCTGGGCAATATCAAGTTTACGGACCTTGACTTTGCTGATGACGTTGCCATTCTATCTGAGTCTTTGGAAACCCTAGTGGCGGCTCTCGATGCATTTAGCAATGAAGCGAAGCCCCTGGGTCTAGAGGTCTCCTGGACCAAGACCAAGGTCCAGGAATTTGGGGACTTGTTAGGAAAACCTGTTCAGTCGGTACGTGCTTGCGTCGAGGACATTGAAGTCACAGAGAGCTTTACATACCTTGGTAGTGTAGTTCATAACTCTGACGGATTGACCTGGCAGCAGGGGTCATGAACTCTCTCAACAAGAGTATTTGGAGATGTCGGTACCTGTGCAGAAGGACCAAGCTACGGGTTTTCAAGGCCCTGATAATGCCAGTTTTGCTATACGGTAGCGAAACCTAGACATTGTCCTGTGCCTTGGAGGCTCGTCTTGAAGCCTTTTGTAATAGGTCCTTGCGCCAGATCATGGGGTACTGTTGGCGGGACCATGTGTCCAACCAACGGTTGCACCGTGAGACTGGCACAAGACCGCCAACTCAGGCTATATGGCCACCTGGCTCACTTTCCTCAGGATGATCCTGCCCATCGGGTCGTCTCTGTTCGAGACAACCCTGGGTGGAGGAGGCCTGTGGGACGACCGAGGAAGTCATGGCTTGGGCAGATCGACCAAACCTGCCGTGAAGAACTAGAGATGGGCCGAGTCCCTGCCTGGCGTCTAGCCATGAGGGATCCTCGTAGGTGGAAGCGAAGGGTGGATGCGGCTATGCGCCCCCGTCGGCGTCAGCCCCCATGATGACGATGATATGTACACACACACACACGTGTGTGTCCACATTTCATTCATTATCTAATTATTCAGAAAACTACGTATAAGTAATAAGAGAAGGTACAAAAAAGATACAAAAGATACAATATTTACTAAATAAAATGAATTATTTGCAAGAGATATTGATACAAATAATTGATCACTAATCGGAGTTATTAACTTTGCTCATATTTTTCTTTGGAAATTTTTAAATATAGGAATATACATTTTGGATTATCATATTAATTATCATTTTCTTACCATTCATATTTTCTTTTTTTCATCTTTTATCATTCACATTTTCTCATTATTCATATTTTCTATCAGTCATATCTTATTACTGATATTTTCTTATTATTATTCATATTTTTGATTTTTCATATTTTCTATTCATATTCTTTATCATTCAACTTTTCTTATATTCATGTGTTTTATTGTTATTTTTCCTATTATTCATATTTCTAATCATTCATATTTTCTTACTATTCATATATTTAATCATTCATATTTCCATCATTCACATTCTTAATTATCCATAATTTCTTACTATTCACATTTTTAATATTTCCATTATTCACATTTTTAATTATTCATATTTACACATTATTCATATCTTTTTATCAATCATATTTCCTTATTCACATTTTTTATCATTCATATCTTTATTCAAAACACTCTACACTCGGCAGCTGATACACTGAACATTCCGCCATACCAGATATTATTATTATTCTCATTATCATTATTACAATTGATATTATAATAATTACTGTTGTTACTATTTCTATTTTATTCATTATCATCATTATTATCATTTGTCATTATCATCATTTTCATTAATATCATTATCATTATGGTTACAATCATCATTTTCATTAATATCGTTATCATTATGGTTACAATCATTATAATAATCATCATCACTATCAAGTAACATCCTTATCATTATCATCAAATCTATTATCCTCATTATTATCATATATTACTCTTTTTCATATAAACATTATGAACAGACTGAAAAACTGTTACTTATACAAGTGGTTATTATAAGTACGTCGGGCCAGAGCTTCAGAATTAGATCATGGAATAGGGAAAATAAGTTATTCTGGAATAGGGAAAGTAACTTTTTTTGGAATAAGGAAAATAGTTATTCCGAAACAAGGAAAATAGTTATTCTGGAATATGGTAAATAACTTCTGGAATAAGGAAAATAACTTCTAGAAAAAGGAAAATAGTTATTCCGAAACAAGGAAAATAAGTTATTCCGGAATAGGGAAAATAACTTATTTTGGAATAAGGAAAATAGTTATTCCGAAACAAGGAAAATAGTTATTCTGGAATAAGGAAAATAACTTCTAGAAAAAGGAAAATAGTTATTCTGGAATAAGGAAAATAACTTCTAAAAAAAGGAAAATAAGTTATTCCGGAATAGAGAAAATGGTTATTCTGGAATAAGGAAACTAACTTATTCCAGAATGAGGAAAACTAATTACGGAATAAGCAAAATACGTAATTCTGGAATAAGCAAAATAACAAATTCCGGAATAAGCAAAAGAACTAATTCCGGAATAAGCCTAAATGGGTTATTCTGGAATATAGAAAATTATTCATTCGGGAAATTTGCAAAAAAAAAAAAAAAAAAAAAAAAAAAAAAAAAAAAAAAAAAAAACATATTTCGTAAAAGGAAAATAACTATAAATGATGTATTTTGTATCCTCTCCCTTGCATTCTCCTCCTCCATAGGCCCGGGTTCTAGTCGGACCCAACCCCGGCTCCTGTGCTACTTCTTCTTTCTGGATGATATAACATGATGATATATAGTTTCTATTTAAGTTCATTATAGAGGTTCTGGTCTTCTTTTTTCTACGAGTGACTTATCAGAAACTGGCCGAAGGAAGTCCTTGATCTGGATTCCCTGGAGGCCTCGAATGGAGCGATAAGGGCTGGACAGAAGGGTGATAATCCCAGTCTAAAGTCGAAATGTAAATAATGGCAAGCCTCTGGCGTCTACCACCCAGACTCAGCCTTGGTCCCAGAGACAGCTCCGGCCTCCCAGACTCAGCCTTGGTCCCAGAGACAGCTCCGGCCTCCCAGACTCAGCCTTGGTCCCAGAGACAGCTCCGGCCTCCCAGACTCAGCCTTGGTCCCAGAGACAGCTCCGGCCTCCCAGACTCAGCCTTGGTCCCAGAGACAGCTCCGGCCTCCCAGACTCAGCCTTGGTCCCTGAGACAGCTCCGGCCAGAGAGTCGATAAGCCGTGAAATGAGGCTTGTGGAACCCTTGGCTATGTGATTATATATGTACAATGGAAATATATATACATATACATAGTTATTATTATAATAATAACAATAACAGCAATAATAATGTCAATCGCAATAACTATGATAATATTAGGAATGATAATCATAATAATAACATTTAAAACAAATAAAACAATATCAGTAATGATGCTGGGACGATAATGATGATAATGATAATAATGATCATATTGATAATAAAATAATAGTAGTTATAATAACAGCAATGATAATAATAATAACAATAAAAACAGCAGTGATATGATAGCCGTCCTCATAACAATGGTATTAATAACATTGATTGATAATACGGGTAATACATTGAAGAAAGAGGGTGGATGAGAGAAGTAGTAGGTAGAGAGAAAAGGAATAACTGTATTTTGATATAAAGACATAATTAAGTTAAAGAAGAATGATGATCTTGATAATAATAACAATTGCTATTGTTATTTTTGGTGTTGTTTTTATCATCACTGTTATCATTATTGCAACAACAACTAGCAGCACTTAGATAGCGCATACCTCTTTTTCAAGTACACTGGTGACGTCCGTGTCCCTATCTCGCAGTGCTAACGAATCCTATAAAATTCCTTTATCCGGATCATGATCTGGTGGCATCTAATTCGGACTAAGACATACCTCTAGTAAAAAGTTTTATAAAAATCTGTTCATAACTTTTTAAGTGATCCTGCTCACCAACCAACAAACTAACAAACCAATGCTACCAAAAACAATAACTTCTTTGGTAGAGATAATAAGGACGCTAGTAACAGAGCATCAATAACAATCTTACAGCATACAAGTCACCTCAATAGACCACAAAATATCTGTCTCAACACACAGCAGCACAAGTATAGAGAGCAATCTGTACAAATTCTCACTTTCTACTGAGACAGCGGGCAGTATAGACCATCGCCACTTTCTGCTGAGACAGTGGTCCATAAAATTCCTGCTGAGACAGCTGTCTATACACTTTCGGAGAATGGTCCACGCACTTTCGGCTAAAACAGTGGTTCATACACTTTCTGCGGAGAAAGTGTTCTATAAACTTTCTCCTGAAACAGTGGTCCACACACTTTCTGCTGAGACATTGGTCTGTACACTTTCTCCTGAAACAGCGCTATACATACTTTCAGCTAAAACAATGGTCCACACACTTTCTGCGGAGAAAGTGTTCCATAAACTTTCTCCTGAAACAGTGGTCCACACACTTCCTGCTGAGACACTGGTCCATACGCTTTCTCCTGAAACAGCGCTAGACACACTTTCAGCTAAAACAATGGCCCATACACGCACTGCTCAGACAATGATCCACATTTTCAGCTAAAACAGTGGTCCACACCCCTTCTGCTGAGACCACCCCCGTTTCCTACTGAGACACTGCTCCGTACAGACTATTCTCGCTGTCGTGTTCTGATTGAGGGCGTTGGGCGGCGTGGTTCAGGCCCTGGCAGAGGGACGGGGGAAGAAAGGCCGTGGGAATGTTGTCGTTTATCTCCTCATAGATGGCGTCGTCGTCGATCGGTTTTCTCGGGGCTGAATATGTTGCTGTGGCCAAGCCCTCGACTGAAGCTGCGTCGGGAGGCAGACGAAGGAGGGAAGGTTAGTTGGGGTGTCTTGGGTTCGGTGTGTAGGCCTATATAGCTGTATATTTCCGTCTTTCTGTCTACATATGTCTGTCTTTTTATGTTTATCTCTGTTCCTGGGTTTAAATACACACATATATATGTGTGTTTATATATATATATATATATATATATATATATATATATATATATATATATATATATATATATATATATATATATATATATATATGTAATATATATATATATGTAATATATATATATATATATATATATATATATATATATGTAATATATATATATATATATATATATATATATATATATATATATGTAATATATATATATATGTAATATATATATATATATATATATATATATATGTAATATATATATATGTAATATATATATATATATATATATATATATATATATATTTATATGTAATATATATATGTAATATATATATGTAATATATATATATATATATATATATATATATATATATATATATGTATATATGTAATATATATATATATATATATATATATATATATATATATATATATATATAAATCTATCTCTCCCTCCCTTTCTAATATTTTTTCCTCTTTCTATCTTCCTGTCTTCTAACATTCTTTCCTTCTCTTACTAACTCTTCCTCTCTAACCCTATTTTCTCTCTTCGTAACCATTCTCCTCTCCAGCCCCCGTCTCTCTTTCACGTCCTCCCTTCCTCCCTCCATTTCCCTATTACCTCTCCCTTCTATTCCTTCCTCCTTCCTTCCCTCCTCCCCTCCCTAACTCTCCACCTTTCTCTTCCTTCCTCTCCTCCTCGTCCTCTCTGTCTACCTACCGCCGCCTGTTGCTCCACCTCTCTTTATCCCTCCTCTTTTACCTTCCCTTCTTTCCCTACCTCCCTTGCCCCCCCCCCCTTACACAGCCTACACTCATCTTTCCCCCTTACACAGCCTACACTTACCTTTGATTCTCATTACGGAGAAGATTCTCACGCACAGAGCCAAGCTAATGAGCAAGAGCAACGCGCAGAGAGCGGCCATGCCATACACGGCGTACAGCAAGGTCTCCTGGTTCCCTTGGCATTCTTCCTCTTGGGGTTTGCCGTCCTTAGAGGATGGTGGGGTGGAAGGGGAAGGTGGTGGGGTGGTCCGCTCATCACGACCTTCCCCACACGCTGTCGGGGTGGTCGTAGCCCGCTGTGTTGGGTCTGTGCGTGGACGGAGAGGTTGTTAGGTATGTGCGGAGGTGATTACTGCTTTTGAGATACGGTCAGTTTGTTACATTTGCGCGAGGCTCGACCCAGTGAATATTCGAATGTTTGACATGTATAGATGCAGAAATAAATGCATATCTATCTGTCTAGGCATGCATATCTACCAGGTAGACAGACAAATGTATACATATCAGATAGATAGACAGATATGCATTCATTTCTGTGTATATACATGTCTATCTATACGTACACTCATTGTCTCGGGCCTTGCACAATCTTAACAAACCTACTGATGATTTGTCTTACCGTCATCATTCTCCCTACTCTCATGATTAACCTTATTCCAACACGTATTCGCATTACCTGGTTGTGATGAGATCCCACTTATATTACAGGTAGACCAGACGACGATGACGTCACTATGCAGCGTCACATCCCATTTATCGGTGTTTGCGTGCCTATATTT
>NC_091560.1:5807480-5810138 GCF_042767895.1 Penaeus vannamei | reverse complement strand
AGAGAAAAGAGAGAGAGAAAAGGAGAGAGAAAACAGAGACACCCCCGAAGGAACACAGATATGAGAGTCGGAACAGTTAACAGTCGTAGGGCTTGTTGTTGCATATCCAATTTGAATGGCGATGAGGCCGCCCGCAATCATATTTGCTTGGGAGGGAGGGGGTGGGTGGAGGGGGATGGGGGTGGGGGGAAGACTGGAGGGAGGGGATGGATGGAGGAGGGGATGGAGGAGGGAGTTATGGATGGGGACAAGTGGCATGTAGGGGGGATGGGGGTAGGGGGTAGGAGAGAGGGTGGAGGGGATAGGGGTGGGGGGTGGAGGAGGGGATGATGGGGAGGAGGGTGGATGGGGGTGGGAGGGAGAAAGGGGGTGGGGGGAGGGGGGTAGGGGGTATAGGGGGTGGGGGTGTGGGAGGAGGGGATGGATGGGAGAAAGGGGGTAGGGGGTAGGGGGGATGGGGGTAGGGAGAAAAGTGGGGTAGGGAGAAAGGGGGTAGGGAGAAAGGGGGTGTAGGGTGGTGGAGGGGGGTGGGGGTGGGGGGATGGAGGGAGGAGGGGAAGGAGGGGAGGGATGGATGGGGAAAGGGGGAGGGGAGAAAGGGGGTAGGGGGTAGTGGGGGAGGGGGAGGGAGAAAGGGGGTAGGGGTGGTGGAGGGGGGTGGGGGTGGGGGGATGGAGGAGGGGATGGAGGAGGGGATGGATGGGGGAAAGGGGGAGGGGGGGATGGGGTAGGGGGATGGGGGTAGGGGGGAGTGGGGGTAGGGGGGGTAGGGGGGGTAGGGAGAAAGGGGGTAGGGAGGGGGTAGGGGGGAGGGAGGGGGTAGGGAGAAAGGGTAGGGGGTAGGGGGAGGGAGAAAGGGGGTAGGGGGTGGGGGGAGGGGGTAGGGAGAAAGGGGGTAGGGAGAGGGTAGGGGGAGGCCAGAGTCGGGAGGGTGGGGAGGAAGGGGGAAAGAGGTATAGGTGAAGGGGGTAGGGGGATGGGGGAGTAGGGTAGGGGGGAAGGGGGAGGCTTGGGAGGGGTGGGGAGGAAGGGGGAAAAGGGGGGAGATGGGGGGAAAGGGGGTGGGATGGGGGGAGAGGGTGGGAGGAGGGGGTGGATGGGGGGAGGGAAGGGAGGAGGGAGGAGAGGAATGGTGGGGGGAGGGTTGGGGGGAATGAAATAGTAGAAGAGAGAGGAGAAAGAGGGAGGGCAGAAATGGAAGGAGATGGAACGAAAAGGGACAGAGGGAAGGGAGGAGAGGGAGACGGACAAAGGGAGGAAGAAGAGAAGAGAGAGGAGAAGGGAAGAGGTAGAAAGGAGGGGAAGAAACAAAGGGAAAGAGAGAGAGAGAGGAGAGGCAGAGGGGAGGGAGAGAAGGGGGGAGGAAATTGTATTTGTCCTGAACGATCAAACACACTTGTGGTCGGAAGAGGGTAGAGAGGGAGAATGGAGAATAATGGGTGGAAGGGAGGAGGAGGAGGGGAGAGGGAGAATGGAGAATGACAGGGAGGAGAAACAAGGCAGAGGGGAGAAGAAGAGAAATAGGGGAGAGGGAGAATGGAGAATGATAGGGAAGAGGAAAACAGGAGGAGAAATACAGGTAGAGAGGAGAAGAAGAGAAAGGAAGGAGAGGGAGAATGGAGAATGACAGGGAAGAGGAAACAGGAGGAGAAACAAGGTAGAGGGTAGAGTGAAGAGAAAGAGGAAAGAGGGAGAATGGAGAATAATGGGGAAGAGAAGAAGAGAGAGAGAGAGAGAGAGGGAGAGAGAGAGAGAGAGAGGGAGAGAGAGAAAGAGAGAGAGAGAGAGAGAGAGAGAGAGAGAGAGAGAGAGAGAGAGAGAGAGAGAGAGAGAGAGAGAGAGAGAGAGAGAGAGAGAGAGGGGGGGGGAGAGAGAGAGAGAGAGAGAGAGAGAGAGAGAGAGAGAGAGAGAGAGAGAGAGAGAGAGAGAGAGAGAGAGAGAGAGAGAGAGGGAGAGAGAGAGAGAGAGAGAGAAAGGGCGAGGGAGAGAGAGAAAGAGAGAGAGAGAGAGAGAGAGAGAGAGAGAGAGAGAGAGAGAGAGAGAGAGAGAGAGAGAGAGAGAGAGAGAGAGAGAGAGAGAGAGAGAGAAAGAGAAAAAGGGGGAAGAAGGAGACGGAGAATAATAGCGGAAGGACAGAAAGGAGAAAGAGGAAAAGAGAAAAGAAATAAAGATAGAAAAGAGAAGAAGAAAAAGAAGACAGGAGAGAAAAATAGACAAAAAATAGAGCAAAAGGAGAATAGATGAAACAAAATGATAAAGACTGAAATAAGAAAAAGAAAAAAAAGGAAAACTGGAGAAAGACGAGAGAATAGCGAAAAGGGAAGAGAGAAAGAAGAAAGGAGAAAGACAAGCAAAAGAGAAAGAAATAACAGGAATAGACAACGATGATAAAACCAGAAAATGGAAGAATATATAAAGAAAATATACGTATAAGAAAAGTGGGAACGTAACATAGATAAAAAAAACAGGAAATGAGAGAACAAAGATAATAAAATGAAGGCACATAAACAACGATAAAAAAGGTAATATTATAAAAACTAGAAGAAAGCAGACATAAATTGACAATGTAAAGGGAATAGGCAAGTCAGATAGAAAATGGAAGAAGGCGAACGATGATGATTAAGAGGAGAGACAAAAGAGAGAAAAGAAATTGCAAGA
>NC_091560.1:5784980-5789980 GCF_042767895.1 Penaeus vannamei | reverse complement strand
TGTCTTCTTCTTCCTCTTATTCATCCCTCCTCCACCTCCTCTTCCTCCTCCTCACTTCCTCATTCTCCTTCATCCTCATTCTTCCCTTCTTCTCTTCTTCTTCCTTATTCTTCTTTTCTTTACCTCCTTCTCCTTCTCCTCAATTTTCTTTCCCATTCTTTTCCCTTTCACTTCGTCCTTCTTTCGCATCTTCCTCTTCCTCTCCTTCCTCCTCTTGTTTCACCCTTTATCTCCAATTCTTCCTTTCTCTCTCTTTCCTCTCCCTCCTCTTCCTTCCAACCTCTTCCTCATTTCTTCCTCCTACTTATTCTATCCTCCACCTCCTTCTCTCACTTTCCTTCTCCTCCTATTCTTGTTCCTTTTTCTTCTCCATCATTTCTACCCTCCTGTTCCACCTCCTTTCTTTACCTACCTCCCCCCCCCCCTCTTCCCTACTCTGTCTCTACTCCCCCCCCCTCTCCTCTTTTCCTGTACCTCTATTCTCACTTATTATTGTTAGTGTTATTATTATTATCATTATCAATATTAATAATACTATTATTATTGTTATTATTATTTTCATTATTATCATTATTATTATTATTATTATTATTATTATTATTATTATCATTATTTTCATTATCATTATCACTATTATCATCATTATAATTATAGTAATAGTTACTATTGTTGTTATCATTTTCATTATTGTTATTCTTAATTACTATTATTATTATTATTATCATCATTATTATTACTATTATTGTTGTTGTTGTTATGATCATTATTTTCATTTTCATTATTATCATTATTGTCATCATTATTACTATCATATTCATAACTATTATTGTTATCATTACCATTATCATTATTATTACCATCATCATTAGCATCATTATTATCATTATTGTTATTATCATTATCATCATTATCATTCGCCTTCCTTTTCACCTTCACCTTTCTCCTCCTCCTCCTCTTCTCTTTCTTCTGCCTTTCCCTGCTCCGCTTTCCTTATTTCTCCTCCTTCCCTCTTTCTCTCCACCTTCTCCTCCCCTCCTCTTCTCTCCTTTTTTCCTCCAGCCTTCTCTCAATATCCTTTTTTCTTCTCTTTCCTCCTTTCATCTCCTCACCCCCCTCCCTCCTCCCTCTCCTCCACTTCCCTCCTTCCTCCTCCTCCCTCTCCTTCCCTCCCCCTCCTTTTCCACCACGCCCCACCCCACCTCCCTCCACCCCCTCCTTCCACACCACCCCACCTTCCCCCCCCCACCCCACTTCCTTCCTCCCCCACTTGTTCCTCCACCCTCTCTTCCTCCCTCCACCCCCTCCCTCCCTCCCTCCTCCGATCCTAAGTTATCAAACAGCAAAGTTTCTTTACTAATGAGATGAGGGCTAGCGAAAACCAATCAGGCAGGCGGTGATGTTACCTTTCCATTAGGGAGGTAATTTTGTTAGGGTGCGAAAATGCGGAATGTATGAGAGGGGAGAGAGAGAGAGAGAGGGGAGGGGGGAGTGAGAGAGAGAGAGGGAGAGGGGGGGGAGAGAGAGAGAGAGGGAGGGGGGGGAGAGAGAGGAGGAGTGAGAGGGGAGAGAGAGAGAGAGAGAGGGGGGGAGAGAGAGAGAGAGAGGAGGGGAGAGAGAGAGAGGGGGGAGAGAGGGGGGAGGGAGAGAGAGGGAGAGGGAGAGGGAGAGAGAGGGGGGAGAGGAGGGGGGAGAGAGAGAGGGGGAGAGAGAGAGAGAGGGGGAGAGAGGGGGGGACAGAGAGAGAGCGAGAGCGAGAGCGAGAGAGAGGGGGGGGATAATAGTGGTAATCATTATTATGAAATTAGTGATAATTATGTATAAGAATGATACCAATAATTATGATATCAACACAGATAATAACAATAATCATGATGATTATGATAATGTTAAGGCTATTATTGTTATTATTATTACTATCATTATTATCATATTAGCATTATCATCATCATTATTAGCATTATCATCATTGCCATCAGAGTAATTACTAGCAATGCTGTTATCATTGTCATCATCATAAATATTACCATCATCATTATTATCCTTATCCTTATCCTTATTATTAGTATCATTATCATTATTATCATTATCATTATCTTTATTATCATTATCATTATTATCATCATCTTTATCATTATCATCATCATTATCATTAGCATAATGATCATCATATTCGTCATTATCATATTATTGAAATCCTTATCACTATCATCACATGTTTTCTATCATTAAATCAGTCATTTCCGAAGACCATCGAGCCCAAGAAAAGTGATTAAAAAGAATAAAGAAAGGAAAAAAACAAAAATAAATAAAAGAAAGAAAAAAAGAAAAAAGAAAGAAAAAATAAGAAAAAAAGAAATAAAAAAAAGAAAAAAGACAGAAAAAGAAAAAAAGAAAGAAAGGAAAAAACAGAAAAAAAGATAAAAAAGAAAGAGGAAAGGAAAAGAAAAAAAGAAAGAAAAAAGACAGAAAAAGAAAAAAAAATTAATTGATAACACTGATCATAGAAATAATTTTACTATAACTACTATTACTGATAGGGATATAGAACGACTGATGAAAAATGTACCGACGATATGATAATGATAATCATTACGGAGACACTACCACCACTATTACTACCACAACGATTGTTACTACTACGTCTGCTACTATTACTACTACGACTCTTACTTTTACTACTACGACTACTGCTATTACTACTATGACTATTGCTATTACTACTGCGACTGTTACTTTTACTACTACGACTACTGCTATTACTACTACGAATGTTACTTTTACTACTACGACTGCTACTATTACTACTACGACTGTTACCTTTACTACTACGACTAATATCTATTACCATTACTATTGTTACCACTACTATAATTACTACTACTAGTACTAATACTATCTTTACTGTTGATACTACTATTACTACTACTACTTCTGCTATTGATACTACTATTACTACTACTACTACTTCTACTATTACTTTTACTATTGATACTACTACTACTACTACTACTACTTCTACTATTGATACTACAATTACTAATACTACTTCTACTATTGATACTACTATTACTACTACTACTACTTCTACTATTACTTTTACTATTGATAATACTACTACTGCTACTACTATTACTATTCACTACAACTGCCATCCTTATTCCTGCTACTGCTACAGGTTGGTCCCCTCTAATCCGGCATTCGCTAGTCCGGCAAGTTCAATTATTCAGGACAGGGGAATCTGGACCTCATTAGTTTGCAAGTCCACCACTAGGCCAGCAGTGGCGCCACCAGTCTCCCATATTATTTACGTCTACCACAGCTGGCTCGTAGTGGTCCATGCTGTTATAACACTTTGGAATATTAATAAATTATTCCAAAATGTGGTTTATTTTGTCTTTTCTGCGATTCACTGGTTCGGAAAATCCACAATTTAGTCGCAAACTTACTGGAATTTGAAGTTCAAAAGTTCGACTAGAATTACAGTTATTACTATAATAATTACTGATGATAAATTGTATTAAATCCGTGGCATAATTAGTTGATTATATAATCAGAAAAGTTTAGTATGATAAGATTAGATGATTAATACATTTGTTGGTTTCACTGATATATTAGTTTTTTTTGTGAGAACATTGTTTAACATAAAAATTAAATCTAGTTTATTTTGTCATCGTCATCAGCATTAAAACAATCATGATTATTATCCGAAATAATTTTCCTTTTCTTCTAGTCACAATAAGGACTATCAAAGATTTTATTGCAATGAAAAGGAAAGGAAGATAGAGAAATGAAACAGTGTATATATATATATATATATATATATATATATATATATATATATATATATATATATATATATGTGTGTGTGTGTGTGTGTGTGTGTGTGTGTGTGTGTGTGTGTGTGTGTGTATGTATATATCTGAGTGTGTTTGTTTGTGTCTGTGTATGTGTGTGTATGTGCGCCTATGTGCGTGAATACACGTACTCTCGCACGCATATGTACAAGTACACTCACTCACACCCATCTCTCTGTGAGGACTTTGTGCATACGAATGTGCCTCTCCGCCCGCCCGCCCGCCCGCCCATCCGCCCATCCGCCCGGAGACAAATGGATATGCAGATGTATTGCTGCCTATAAATGCATTAAGTGCTTCACAAAATCGCAGATAATGGCCAGTATTTCCCCCTCTTTTCAACCCTCATTTCAGCAAGATTGGAATACATTTATCGTCGCAAAAATAAGGAAAAGGGAAATATGATAAACGATGTAAGAAAAAAAAAGAGAGAGAGAAAAAGAAAAAAGAAAAAAGGAAAGAAATGAAAAGGGTAGAATGGATTTAAAAAAGAATGATCAGGTATTTAATAATTCATCGTTATCCTGTTTCACATCTTTATCTGTTCTTCGTTATTATCGCATTATCATATTATTAGCATTATCACATATATATTTTTTAGACGTTCCTCCTGTTCTTGTTCTCTGTACATATGATGCGGGTGGTTAGCAAATTAAATTATTCCAGCGCATTATATATACAAATCACTTCTGTTGCCAATTATAGAAGAGGGAGAGGAAGGAGGGGGTGAGAAGGGGAGAGAGGGAAGGGGAGAGGGGGAAGGGAGGATGGGGGGTGGGGAGAGGGAGGGAGGGAGGAAGACGGGAAGGATAGGAGAGGGGGGAAGGGAGGTAGGGAGGGAGAGGGGGAAGGGGAGGGATAGGAGGGGGGGAAGGGAGGTAGGGAGGGAGAGAGGGGAAGGGAGGGATGAGGGCGGGAAGGGAGGGAAGGAGAGGAGAGAGGGAGGGAGGAAGACGGGAAGGATAGGGAGAGGGGGGAAGGGAGGTAGGGAGGTGAGAGGGGGAAGGAGAGGTGGGAGGGGAGGGAGAAAGGGAAAAGGAGGGAGGGAAGGGTTGGATGTGGGAGGAAGGAGGGACTGGAAGTAAGGGGAGGGAGAGGGGGGAAGGGCGGGGAGAGGGCGGGAAGGGAGGGAAGTGAGGGAGGGAG
>NC_091560.1:5769980-5774980 GCF_042767895.1 Penaeus vannamei | reverse complement strand
GAAAAAGAAGAAGAAAAAAATAATAAGACCCCCATGCGCATGCGTCTTCGAACAGGCCCAGACCATACCCCCCCCCCCACTCACCCCCCCACCCCACCCCCCACCCCACCCCAAGGAGCGCATTTCGGAGAAAGGAGGGAGAAGGGGGGGAGGAGCGGAGGGGAGGGGGGAGGGAGAAGGGTGTGGGGGGAGGGAGGGGGCCAAGACCGTGACACCCGCGACCTCTAACAGATTATGACCCGACATGAAGAGACCCCGAAACGCCTTGGTCTCCGAGTGGAAAGGTCAACCCAGATTTTGAAGTCTTCAGAAAGGGAATTTATGACGAGGGAGTGTGTCTGTCTGTCTGGAACAACTGCGGGAGGGGAGGAAGGAGGGGGGAAGAAGGAGGTGGTGGATGGAGGGAAGGGAGAAGGAGGGAGAGAGGACGAGGGGTGGGGATGGAGGAAGGGAAAGGAGGGAAGGGAGAAGGAGGGGGTGGGGAAGGAGGGAGAGAGGAGGAGAGGGAAAGGGAGAGAGGAGGAGGGGGTGGTGGATGGAGGGAAGGGAGAAGGGAGGCAGGGAAAGAAGGGGTGGTGGATGGAGGGAAGGGAGAAGGAGGGAGGGAAAGGAGGGAGGGAAAGGAGGGAAGGGAGAGGGAAAGAGAGAGGAGGAGGGGGTGGTGGATGGAGGGAAGGGAGAAGGAGAGAGGAGGAGGGAAGGGAGAAGGAGGGAAGGGAGAAGGAGGGGATGGAGAGAAAGAAGGGAGAGAGAAGGTGAAGGAAGAGAGGGGAGCCTTAGTCATCGTTATCATAAACATTCCGTAACTAATATCAATCAATTGGTTTCGAGCCAAATTAGTCTCTATGGAATGACAGCGCCAATAAAGGAACCAACTGACTTCCCGTTTATATACCTCAACCTTATCAACTCTTTATTCACATATTTATACACATATTTATGGTTTCTTTATTGACTCTCCCCTCTCCTCCTTCACCTTCTCTCTCCCTTCTTTCCCTTAATCTACTCCTTCTCCCTCCCTCCTTCCCCACCCCCTCCTCCCCTCTCCTTCTCCTTTCCCAACACCCCCACCCC
Organism: Penaeus vannamei; assembly: GCF_042767895.1. Taxonomy (NCBI): domain Eukaryota; kingdom Metazoa; phylum Arthropoda; class Malacostraca; order Decapoda; family Penaeidae; genus Penaeus; species Penaeus vannamei. The sequence goes on along the minus strand of NC_091560.1, from coordinate 5,773,906 downwards.
CTCCTTTCCCTCCCTCCATCCACCACCCCCTCCTCCTCTCTCCTTCTCCCTTCCCAACATCCCCACCCCCTCCTTTCCCTCCCTCCATCCACCACCAGTGTCCCACCTTCCCCACTCCCTCCTTCTCCCTAGTATTTCTAGTCCATCCTGAACACCTCTGATGTTATGGATCTCAAGTGCAAGTTATACTGCATATATTTTTTTTTTCACCACCAATTAATCGTTAAAGTATTATTGTGCGATCGCGCGCGCACGCCTCCGCACACGCAATAAATGACGTGTGTGTGTGTGTGTGTGTGTGTGTGTGTGTGTGTGTGTGTGTGTGTATGTGTGTGTGTGTGTGTGTGTGTGTGTGTACGTGTGTGTGTGTGTGTGTGTGCATGTGTTTACATATATATACATACATATACATACATACATACATCTCTCTCTCTCTCTCTCCCTCTCTCTCTCTCTCTCTCTCTCTCTCTCTCTCTCTCTCTCTCTCTCTCTCTCTCTCTCTCTCTCTCTCTCTCTATATATATATATATATATATATATATATATATATATATATATATATATATATATATATATATTACATGTGTGTGTGTATGTGTGTGTGCGTGGAGAGAGAAAGAGAGAGAGAGAGAGAGAGAGAGAGAGAGAGAGAGAGAGAGAGAGAGAGAGAGAGAGAGAGAGAGAGAGAGAGAGAGAGAGAGAGAGAGAGAGAGAGAGAGAGGGGGGAGAGTTAGAGAGAGAGAGAGAGAGAGGGGGAGAGTTAGAGAGAATCAGATAAGAAAGAGAGAGAGAGAGAGAGGGAAGAGAAAGAGATATAGAGATTGAGATAGATAAATAGATAGATGAGATAGAGTAGAGAGACACGCAGACACAGAGACAGAGACAGAAAGAGAAACAGATATAAGAAAAGCAAGAAAGAGAAAGTGAGAGACAGAAATTCAAAGCCATAGACATATAAACAGAGCGAGAATGAGAGAGAGAGAGAGAGAGAGAGAGAGAGAGAGAGAGAGAGAGAGAGAGAGAGAGAGAGAGAGAGAGAGAGAGAGAGAGAGAGAGAGAGAGAGAGAGAGAGGGGGGGGGAGAGAAAGAGAGGGAGAGAGACCGGGGGTGGTGAGGGAAATAGAGAGAGAGAGAGAGAGAGAGAGAGAGAGAGAGAGAGAGAGAGAGAGAGAGAGAGAGAGAGAGAGAGAGAGAGAGAGAGAGAGAGAGAGAGAGAGGGAGAGAGAGAGAGAGAGAGAGGGGGGGGGGGGGAGAGAGAGAGGGAAAGAGAGGGAGAGAGACGGGGGTGGGTGAGGGAAATAGAGAGAGAGAGAGAGAGAGAGAGAGAGAGAGAGAGAGAGAGAGAGAGAGAGAGAGAGAGAGAGAGAGAGAGAGAGAGAGAGAGAGAGAGAGAGAGAGAGAGACGAACGAAGAGAAAGAGAAAAAGAGAGAGTGCGAGAGAGAGAGAGAGAACGAAAGAGAAAGAGAAAGAGAGAGAGTGAGAGAGAGAGAACGATAGAGAAAGAGAAAAAGAAAGAGAAAGAGAGAGGAAGAGAGAGAGAGAGAGAGAGAAAGAGAGAGAGAGAGAGAAAGAGAAAGAGAAAGAACAAAAGAAAGAGAAAGAGAGAGAGAGAACGAAAGAGAAAGAGAAAGAGAAAGAGAGAGAAAGAGAGCGAGCAGGAGAGACGAGCGAGGAAGGTGGAGCGAGGGGAGGGGGGTGGGGGGGGGGGGGGGCCCGCGCAAGCCAGTGTGAGCCAACATGGCGGCCCTCCATTCAGATGGTGCAGATAATCCATGCTTCTCTATTTCCTTCCTTCCTTCTTCCTTGTCCAGTTCCTCTTTCTTTCCTTGTTGTTTTTTTTTTCTTTTTCTTTTTTTTTTCCTTTTTTTTGTGGTTGTGATTTTTTTTTTTTTTTGTGTTTGTTTGTTTTTGTTTTTTGATTGTTAATTTATGTTTATATGCGTATGAGTTTTATGTTAAATATTTTGGATTTTTTTTTTTCACTCCTTTTTTAAAAATTTGCTTTTCTCTCTTTTCCTTTCCTTAATGTTCCTACTTTATCCACTATTCCCCCTCTTTCCCCTTTCTCTTCTCCCCTCTCTCCACTTCCCCATCCTCCCTCCCCCCATTATTTAACTTCCCCCCCCCTGTTCATACCACCTTTTCCCCTTAAACCATCTACCTCCCCCCTGCTCATCTACCCCCGTCCGCTCATCTACCCCCATCCCCCGCCCATTTACCCCCCTCTCTCCGCGCCCATTTCCCTCTCCCCTGTGCCCATCAACCCCTCCCCTTCCCCGCCCAATTACCCCCCCCTCCCCCTGCCCATTTACCCCTCCCCTGCTCCATCTACCCCCCACCCCTGCCCATTTCCCCCCTCCCTCCCCCACCTCCATTCATCTTCCCCCGCTTACTTGTCTCCCCCAACTCTTCCTCCCCCCGCCTAAAAACCCTATTCCACACCCCCTCCCCCTGTCCATTACCTTCCCCCCCTCCCAGTACACCCTCCCCCTCAACACCCCCTCCCCCCCTCCACTCATTCACCATTCTTTCCCCTCTTCACCTTTTCACTTTCTCTCTCTCTCTTCCCCTCTTTTTCCCTCCATACCCTTGGCTCCCCCCCTCCCCTCCCACTAACCACCCTCACGGAGACAACCCAACATTCCTCTCCTATCTCTCCCCTACCTCCCGCCCCTCCCCCCCTAAACTTTCTCTCCGTTCACAGAGATAACCGAATTTCCCTCTTCCTCCCCTCCCTTTTCCTTTCTCTCCACTTCCCTCCTCTCCCCCTTTCCCCCTCCTCCCCCAACTCTCACATACTCCCTTCTCCCTCCTCCTCCTCTTCTCCCCTCCCTTTCACTCTCTCTCTCCTCCAAACCTTACATCTTCCTCCCTCTCTCCCCCACCTCTCATCCCCCTCTTCCCTCTCCTCCCACTTCCCCTTTTCCCTCTTCACCCCTCCCCCTTTCCCTCTCCCTTCCCCCTCCTCTCCCTCTCCTCTCTCTCCTTCTCCCCCTCTCTCCTTCCTCTTCCTCCTCCTTCTCCCTCTCCCTTCCCCCATCCCTCTCCCTCTCCTTCCCCTTCCCCCATCCCTCTCCACCCTCTCCCCTTCCTTCCCCCTCCACCCTCTCCCCTTCCCCTCTCTTCTCCACCCTCTCCCCTCTCCCCACTCTGTTCCCCAGAAACAACCGATCATTCCAGCTCGTGTAAACTATCGCTTGTTTTCGTCCTCGTGCCCCCCCCTACCCCCCCACCCCCCACCCCACCCACCCCACCCACCGCCTGCGAAGGGAGAGCTGGGAACTCAAACAGTTTGTGTTGGGTCGTCAAACAGTGGGTTTTGAGCGGGTATGGGGGAGGGGGGAGGAGGGGGAGGGTGGGGGGAGGGGGAGGGAAGGAGGAGGAGGAGGTGGGGTTTAGGAGGAGAGAGGGTTAGGGTATGGGGGGAGTGGCAGTAAGGAGGGTTGGTTGGGGTAGTGGGGAGGAGAGTGAGAGGGGGGAGTGGTGGGGGGTGCAGGAGAAGAGAGGGAGTAGAAGGAGGAGTGAAGGTGGAGGGAGGAGGGAGGAGGGGGTGGGGAAGGAGGAGGGGGTGGAGGTGGGTGGGGGGTGGAGAGAGGGAGAAGAGGGTTAGGGTAGGGAAGGGGGGTGGAGAGGGTAGAAGAAGGGGAGGAGGGAGAGAAGTGAGAGGAGTGGTGGATAGGGGTAGGAAGAGGAGGAATTGGGTGGGGGGTGGGGGTAAGGTGGATGAGAAGGGGAAAGAGGAAGGAGGAGGAGGAGGGAGAGGCGGATAGGAAGGGGGAAAAGGGAAGGAGGGGAGGAGGAGGGAGGAGGGGAGGAGAGGTGATGGGAGGTGTAGGAACAGCAGCAAAGGAAGGGGGGAAGGGAGGGGAGAAAATGTGTGGGTGGGGGGAGGGAAGACGAGGACAAGATAAAAGATAACCTGGGG
>NC_091560.1:5763763-5766263 GCF_042767895.1 Penaeus vannamei | reverse complement strand
TCACAGATGAATAACAGAATAATAATAATAATAAATGATAATAAGATGAATAACAGTGTCCTTATGAACCCACAGATGAATAACAGAATAATAATAATAATAAATAATAATAAGATGAATAACAGTGTCCTTATGAACTCACAGATGAATAACATAATAATAATAATAATAATAAATAATAATAAGACGAATAACAGTGTCCTTATGAACTCACAGATGAATAACAGAATAATAATAATAATAGATAATAATAAGATGAATAACAGTGTCCTTATGAACTCACAGATGAATATCAGAATAATAATAATAATGATAAATAATAATAAGATGAATAACAGTGTCCTTAGGAACTCACAGATGAATAACAGAATAATAATAATGAATAATAATAAGATGTAATAACAGATAGATAGTGTCATAGTGTCAGTTAAGACTATATTTGCAGTCTATTAAACCTTCCTTATGAACTCATAGATGAATAACAGAATAATAATAATAATAAATAATAATAAGATGAATAACAGTGTCAGTACTTGGACACGCACAGTTAAGGCTATATTTGCATACACGAACAATGAGAAAGTTCTCGGATCGCTTTATCTCATATTACGGGCTAGTTAAGGAGGGAAGTTCGGTTGGGTTGTGATAATAAACAGAGGGAAGGGAGGGAGGGAAGGGAAGGGAGAGGGTGGGATGGGTGGGAGGGGAGGGAGGGAGGGAAGGGTGGGATGGGTGGGAGGGAGGGTAGATGGGTTGGAAGGGAAAGGGTGGGGAGGGTGGGAGGGTGGGATGGGTGGGAAGGGTGGGAGGGTGGGAAGGGTGGGAAGGGAGGGAGGGATGGGTGGGGAGAGAGGGGAGGGTTAGGAGGAAGGGAGGGAGGGAAGGGTAGGTGGGAGGGAGGGTAGGTGGGTAGGTGGGTGGGGAGGGAGGGAGGGTGGGTGGGATGGAGGGAGAGAAGGAGGGGAGGGTGGGAGGGAGGGAGAGAAGGAGGGAAGGGAAAGGGAGGGAGGGAGGATGGGAGAGGGGATGAGAGGGGTAGGAGGGTGGGAAGGGAGGGAGGGTGGGATGGGAGGGAGGGAGGGTAGAGGGGAGGGTGGGAGGGTGGGATGGGAGGAGGGGAGGGAGGGATGGGTGGAAAGGGAGGATGGGAGGGTGGGAAGGGAGAGAAGGAGGGAGGGAGTGTGGAGGGAGGGAGGGATGGAAGGTTAAGGTGTGAGGGAGGAGGGAGAGAAGGAGGGAAGGGAAGGGAGGGAGGGAGGGGTGAGAGAGAGGAAGGGTTGTGTGAGGTAAGGTGGGAGGGTAGAATGAGGGAAAGGGGAGGGAGGAGGGAGGGTATAGGATGGTGAAAGGAGAAGTTTGAAAGAAAAGAGAATCAGAATATGGAAGAAGAAAGAGAGGAAAAGGGAGACATGAAGAAAGGTTGATAAAAAGAGGGATAGAACAAGGGAAAAGAAGGAGAAATAGGAGAAGAAACGAAAGAAAAAAAATCGGAAAAAAATGAAAATAACAAAAAGCAGAATCAGAAGAAGAGAAAAAAATAAATGCAATAAGAAAATAAACACGACGAAAAAAAAATAGAAAAAGGAAAATAACAAAAATAACAAAATAATAATAATAAAATAAAAAGATAGCAATAACAACAAAAGAAAAAAAGAGAAAAAACGAAGAAAAAAAGCAAGAAGAAATATTTACGAAAAAAAACAAGAAAAAAGACAAAAAAGAAGAAAAAACAATACCCCCCAAAAAACAAGAGAATCGAAAAAAAACACCATAACCCCCCCCCCAAAAAAAATCCAAAAATCCCCCCCCCCAAAAAAAACACAAAAAACACCCCCCCCAAAAAAAAAAAAAAAATACATCCAACCCCCCCCCCAAAAAAAAAAAAGAAAACCCAAAAAACAAAAAGAAGAAGAAGAAGAAGAAGAAGAGCACCCAGGGGTCACACAGCAGCGCCAGAACAAGGTCGACACACACACCCCACTTCTTCCAACGAGTCGCCGAGTGTTTATATTCGAGCAATAATTGATTATGATTGACGTTGCTGTTGTTGTAGTAAGCGCATACAGCTGCTGGGACCGGGGGGAAGAAGGGCCTAAGGCTACGGCCGATGATGGAGGTCTGGGTCGGGTTTTTATGGGGAAGGGTGAGGGAGGGGTGGAGGGTGGTTTTGGTGGGGGAGGGGTGGAGGGTGGTGGTGGATGGGGTGGAGGGGGTGGATTGGGTGGGGGAGGGTGAAAAGGGAGGGGATGGGGGAGGGTGGGTGAGGTAGGATGGTGAGGGGAGGGTGAAAAGGAGGGATGAGGGGGGGATAGGGGGATGGTGGGAAGGGTTGGGGGTGGGTGGGGAGGTAGGATGGTGGGGGAGGGTGAAAAGGAGGGGGTGGGGGAGGGGTGAGAGGGAGGGTGAAAAGGAGGGGTGAGGGGGGATGGGGGGAGGGTGGGAAGGGTTGGGGTGGGTAGGGAGGGGTGAGGGGTGGGGGAGGGTAGAAAGGAGGAGGGGC
>NC_091560.1:5753763-5758763 GCF_042767895.1 Penaeus vannamei | reverse complement strand
ATTGTTAACATATTGTAATTATTACCGTCACTTTTATTTTTAATATCATCAATGTTTTCATTATCATCATTTTTATTATTATTATTATCATTGTTATTATCATTAATTATAATAATAATAATAATAATAATAATAATAATAATAATAATAATAGTAATAACAATGATAATAATGATAATAATAATAATATCGTATATATTATTACCATAATCAGTTATTAGTTATTATTATTATTGTTATGATCATTATCATTATTACCATTATTATCATTGTTATCATTATTATTATTATTGCTATTACCATTATTGTCATTATTGTCTTTTTCTGTGTTATTGTTATTATAATCATTATCATTACTATTATTACTATCATTATCAGTATTATTATTATTATTATCATTTTCATTATCATTGTTGTTATTTTTGTTGATATTATTATCATCATAATTACTTTGATCATTATTATTATAATTATTTTATTATCATCATTATCATCATTATTGTTATTGTTATCATGATTATCATTACCATTATTTTTGTCAATATTATCATTGCTATCATTATCTATATTATTATTGCTATTATTATTATTATTATTATTATTATTATTATTATTATTATTATCATTATCATCATCATCATTATTGTTATTATTATTATCATTATTATTATCATTATCATTTTTATTATCATGTTATTGCTTTTACTTTTATTATTTTATTGTTATCATTGTTATTATCAATATACTGATAATCAAAGCATAATAGTAATAATAATAAGAATGATATGAATAAAAATAAGAATAAGAATAAGAAGAACAATAATAATAATAATATTCAATAAGGGTAATAATAGTAATAATAATGATAATAATGATAACAATAATGATAATAATAATAATAGTAATAATAATAACAATGAGAATAATAGGAATAGTAATAATTATAAGATAATAATAATAATGATAATAATAATAATAATAATAATAATAATAATGATAATAATGATAATAATAATAATAATGATGATAATAACAATAATAATAATAATAATAATAATAATAATAATAATAATAATAATAATAATAATAATAATAATGATAACAATAACAACAACAAGAATAATGATAATGACAATAATGATAAAAATAATAAAAATAATGATAATAGCAACAAAGATAATAAAAATAACAACAACAATAATAATAATAGCAATAGTAGTAGTAATAATAGTAATAATAATAATAAAAGTAATTATACTAATACTACTAATAACAATGATAATCTTAATTATGATGCTAATGGTGATAATAATAATAATAACAACAATAATAACAATAACATTAATGATGATAATGATAAAATGAATTATAATGATAATGATATTAGGTATAATATGATAATAATGATTATCATTATTATCATTAATATGTTAATAATCACAGTGCTAATATTACTAGCAAAAACATCGACAACAATAATAATAGTAATGACAATAACGATAATAATAATAATAACCAATAATAACAATAATATTTGTAACAATATTATGCCTGATATAAATATTAATGATGAGAGTAACGGTTAATGGTAATAATCATAATAGCAAGTGTAATTACTAATGATAATGATGAATACGGTATGCAATAATACTTGACATAATAGCAAGTGCAGTTACTTAATTAATGATGAATATGCTATGCAATAATACTTAACAGTACAAACGTATTCAGATCTTGCGCAATAATCATGAAAAAAAGTGAAAACAAAATACCTTCTGTTAGAAATCAACACCATCTCTTTTTTTCCCTTATCTGACATAGACGATTATTAACCAGAACGAAAAAAAAAAAATTGTGATACGAGAGGTATAAATAACTTCAAAAACTTGAGTCAAAGGAAATCTGTTTTGAGCCCGCGGTAAGTGGGTCCCTGTGACTTCATCCGCATGGCGAAGTAGTGCGTGCATGCGAGATACTATCGTCTCACCATTATGACAAGGGGCTCTTTGTGCAAGGCTTAATTACAGGGATGCAGTGTGGGGTAATAGATAAGTTTGCACTCATTAGGATGGCGACATGTACATATAAAAGCCATGTGAGTGTCTTCTCTCTCCCTCTCTCCCTCCGCCCTTCCCCGCGCGGAGTGATCTTGTATGTTTCCTTTCGGAGGGACAAGAATTTCCCTGTGGCTTCACTTCGGCGCAAGTTGTGTTTATTTAATTACATTCTCTGGGGGTTGATTCTCTCCGTCTGTAACTCAACGCGCGCGCAGTGGCTGGCCCAAGTATGTGTTTAAATGGCGGTTCTTCTTTTTTTTCGGGTTTCTGAGGGGGCTCTGATTAGCTCTTGTGGCTAGGTATAATTATGATATCAGGCGGGAATTTCAGCTCCATGGCGACTCTCTTTTTTGATGTATTATGGAAGGCGGTCTGCTTGGGGGGAAGAAATGGCGGGTTGTCGGCTTTCAGATTCGACTCTCTCTCCCCTTCTCTCCTTCTCTCCTTCTCTCCTTCTCTCGCTGGCCCTCGCTTGTGGGGGTGGGGTGGGGGGGGGGGGGGTGTCTTGGGTGAATTTGTGGTGATGGTGATGATAATGATGGCGATGGTAATGGTGATGATAATGATGGCGATGGTAATGGTGATGATAATGATGGTGAAGGTATTCGTTATGATAATGATGGTGAAGGTAATGGTGATGGTAATGATGGTGTTGGTAATGATGGTAATGGTGATCATGATGGTGATGATGGTAATGATGGTGATGGTAATGGTGATGATAATGATGATGGTAATGGTGATGATATTGATAATGGTAATGGTGATGATAATGATGTTGAAGGTAATGGTGATGATAATGATGGTGAAGGTAATGGTGATGATAATGATGGTGAAGGTAATGGTGATGATAATGATGGTGAAGGTAATGGTGATGATAATGATGGTGAAGGTAATGGTGATGATAATGATGGCGATGGTAATGGTGATGATAATGATGGTGAAGGTATTCGTTATGATAATGATGGTGAAGGTAATGGTGATGGTAATGGGGATCATGATGGTGATGATGGTAATGATGGTGATGGTAATGGTGATGGTAATGGTGATGATAATGATGATGGTAATGGTGATGATATTGATAATGGTAATGGTGATGATAATGATGGTGAAGGTAATGGTGATGATAATGATGGTGAAGGTAATGGTGATGATAATGATGGTGAAGGTAATGGTGATGATAATGATGGTGATGATGAGGGTGAGGGCCTTTTTCGGTGCGTGAAACACAATAGGACATCTATGAGTGAGAGGGGGGGGGGAGAGGGGAGGGGGAGGAAAGAGAAACAGAGAGGGAATGAAGTGAAAGAGAAAGAGAGAAGGAGAGATATGGAGAGAAAACAGGAGACGAGAGCAAGAGTAAAAATGGAGGTAGAATAAGAGAGAGAGAGAGAGGAGTGAGTAAGGAGAGATAAGGAGAGAGAGAAAGGAAAGAGAAAGAGAAAGGGGAGAAAGGAGGAGAACCAGAAGGGATATTTGTGTATATTGACATGTATATATATATATATATATATATATTTATATATATATATATATATATATATATATATATATATATATATATATATATATATATATATATGTGTGTGTGTGTGTGTGTGTGTGTGTGTGTGTGTGTGTGTGTGTGTGTGCGTGTGTGTGTGTCTGTGTGTGTGTATGTATGTATACACACGCATACATATGTGTGTGTGTGTGCACCCTTACCTACCACTCCCTTCCCCTCATCTCCCTCCCCTCCGCCTGCCTTCACTTTTTCTCTCTTTCTTTCCTAACCTCTTACTCTTTCCTTCTCCTTCCCTCATTTCCCTATTCTCTCCCTTCCCCTCACCTCACCTTTTCAATGCTCCCTTCCTCCCCTCTCCTCCTTTCATCTCCCTTTCCCCTTTTCCTCCCTTCGTCTCCTTATCCTCTTCCCTTCCTCTCTTCTTACCCCTCCCTCCTTCTCCCTCACCTTTCCCTCATCACGCCTTCCCTTTCTATCCTCTCCCTTTCTCTCAACCTTCTCTCCCTTCTCCTCCCCTTCCCCTCCTCCTCTCCTTCTTTACCCCATCCCTTCCCCTACCCCGTCCTCCCTCCCTTCCCCTCACCCCCAACCCTCGCTCTTTCCTTAGCCCTTACCTCACCCTCTTCACCTCCTTCCCTTCCCTCCCCTCCCCCACTCCTCCCTACCCTCTACCTCCCTCACCCCTTGCCCTTCCCCTCGCCTCCCTACCCTCTCCTTACCCTCACCTCCCCTCTCCTTCCCTCCCTCATCCTCTCACCTCCCTCCCCATATCCCTACCCTCTCCCTCCCTCCCCTTCCCCTCTCTCTCATCCTCTCACCTCCCTCCCTCCCTCCCTCCCTCCCTCCTTCCCCTCATCTCCTCCCCTCTCTCTCATCCTCTCACCTCTCTCCCCCCTCCCTCCCCTCTCACCCCACACCCTTCCCTCCCTCCCTCCCTCCCCCTCTCCCCCACGTCTCACCCTTTCCCTCTCCCTCCCCTCTCACCCCACACCCTTCCCTTCCCCCTCCCTACCCTCTCCCTCTCCCTCGTCATCGCGACAGAAGGAGCTGATGAGGAGCGCTGTGTTATCTCTCCATCCATCACCATCTTCCTTTGCGACTTTCTTGGCTCGACGATCCCCGTCTATCGTCTCTCTCGCGCGGTTCTCAAGGTGCCGAGATAAGAACATTTGCAATAACAAGAGGACACGGGTGGATAGAGGGTGGGTGGGTGGTTGGTTGGGTGGATGGTGGGTGGGTGGGTGGTTGGGTGGTGGGTGGATAGAGGGTGGGTGGTTGGTGGGTGGATGGATAGAGGGTGGATGAGGGTGGATGGTGGGTGGGTGGATAGAGGGTGGATGAGGGTGGGTGGTGGATAGAGGGTGGTGGGTGGATAGAGGGTGGTGGGTGGATAGAGGGTGGGTGGTTGGGTGGGTGGATAGAGGGTGAATAGAGGGTGGTGG
>NC_091560.1:5731263-5741263 GCF_042767895.1 Penaeus vannamei | reverse complement strand
TCTCTTCCTTTCCCCTTTTCTGTTTTGTTTTGATTCTTCTTTCTCTTCCTTTCCCTTTTTCTGTTTTGTTTTGATTCTTCTTTCTCTTCCTTTTCCCTTTTTCTGTTTTGTTTTGATTCTTCTTTCTCTTCCTTTCCCTTTTTCTGTTTTGTTTTGATTCTTCTTTCTCTTCTTTTCCCTTTTTCTGTTTTGTTTTGATTCTTCTTTCTATTCCCACACTTTCTCTTTCCTTTCCTTTTTTCTCTATTTTTTTTATATTTCAATACAGATGGGATTTTTTTTTATTCCTTTTTCCCACTCGCTTTCTTTCTTTTATTTTCTCTTTCCATCTTTTTATTTATTACCTTTCGCTGGGATTTTTCTTGTTGCTTTTTCTCACTCTTTCTCTTTCTCTCTTTCCATTTCCTTCTTTTTGTCTTTGTTTCTTAAAACTGGGTATTTTTTTCACTTCTTCTCATACTCATACTTTTTCAATTTCTCTCACGCTTTCTTTGTTTTTCCTCTTCCATTTTCTTTTTACATCTATCTTTGTTTCTCACAACTGTAAACTTTCTCTCCCTCTCTCTTTCCTCTTTCATTTTCTTCTTTTAGCATTTTTTTACAACTGGGAACTTATTTTTTCATTTTCTCACACACTTTCACACTTTCTCTCTTCCGTTTTCTTTTTTTCTCTCTTTCTCCCACTCTCTTTTTCTCTCTTTCCTTATCCATTTTCCTTTTTTTTTTTTTTTTTTTTTTTTGCATCTATCTTCATTTCTAAAGGAAACCTTTTTATTTTATTTTTCTGACGCTCTCTTTCTCTCTCTCTTTCCTCTTCCATTTTCTTTTTCTTTTTACATCTGTTTTTTTTTTTCTGACACTTTCTTTCTCTCTTTCCTCTTCTATTTTCCTTTTCATTCTATTTTTTTAATCTTTGTTTCTTACATTTGGAAAACTTTCTACAAAAGTCTTCGATCTGTTTTTTTTTTTTTTTTGTCTCCTTTGTTGCTCTGTTTCTCTGGCCGTTTATTATTCTTCCTGTCTATTTGTCTATCCGGTCTTCGGAGTGTATGTGTTTCTTTTTTGTCTTTGTTTATCTTTTATTTATTTATTTATTTTTCTTTTATGTTTTTTTTTTTTTTTTGTGGGGGGATGTTTTTGATTTTTTTTTTTTGAACTTTAAAAAAGATATTTAGTTTAGTATATATTTTAAAATTAACTTTTTCCTTTCTGTCCCAATTATTATGCATTTTTATATCCATTTTGAAGCTGTCACATTTTTTTTCTTTATTCTTTTTTGTTTTATTATTATTATTATTATTATCATCATTATTATTATTATTATTATTATCATTATTATTATTATTATTATTATTATTATTATTATTATTATTATTATTATTATTATTATCATTTACTCTCGCTTCATTGGTTAACAACTTCCTATCTATTCTAGTTATTGCATAGATAAATAGATAGACAGATATATAAAAAGATAGATAAAAAGATGGATAAGCAGATAGACAGATAAATAGCTAGATAGATAAAAAAATGGATAGACAGGTAGACAGATAGACAGATAGCTATAATAGATATTTCACATTAATTCTTATATTCTCTAAGACTTTCTCCGCACTCATTTGCACCGTCTATTTATCAAACTACTTTTGCCTGGGAACAAACTGCCTGCTTGTACAGCCACCTTGTACTTTTCCCTCTTTGGACCCTTACTGCCTAACACTTCTTACTTACCGCTCTGGTACCTTGTCTACTTCCGATTTCGATATCTTGCCCACCTTGCCTCTCTATCTACTTGCCCCTGCCCTGCCTACCCTGCCCATACCTTGCACCTACCTGCCAACCTCCCTCTGCCACCTCCTGCCTGACTACCTGCCCATAACCTCCTCACCACTTGCACCTAACTGCAACCTCCCTCCTGCCTCTCTCCCTCCTACTTCCCTCCCTCCCTCCCTCCTCCTCCTCTTCCTTCCTCCCTCCTCCCTCTTACCATTCCTTTGCACCTCCTTCTCCCTTCTCCTCCTCCCTCCCTCCCTCCACCATCCCTCCTTCCTCCCTTCCTCCTCCTCCATGCTTCCTCCCTTCCCTACTTTTCCCTTCCACGCTTTGAAGCAAGATGGCACAACACACCAGATCGTCACAGAGCCTCTTGTGTTTTCAACCTGCTCCGCCCTTTCTGCTGCCTCTGCGTCAAGGTCCAGAATTCAGGAAAAGAGCCGCAAGCATGTTTTCTGGGTGTATGGGATAGGATTGGAATTGGGAGAGAAGGGGTGGGGAGAGGAGGAGGATGGGGAAGGGTGAGGAAGGAGTGAGGGAGGAGGAAGGAATGAGGAGGAGGGTGAAAGGGATCTGGAGTCAGGGGAGGGAGGGGATAAAGAGAGGAAGGGAGGGAGAGAGGGAGAGGGATGGGGGGGAAGGAGGAGGGAGAGGGAGGATGGGGGAGGAAGGGAGGGAAGAGAGGACCTGAAACGGAGAGGGTGAGAAGATGAGAAGATGAGGAAGTGAGAGAGAGAGACGAGCAGAGAGAGAGAGAGAGAGAGAGAGAGAGAGAGGGAGAGAGAGAGAGAGAGAGAGAGAGAAAGAGAGAGAGAGAGAGAGTCGGGCAGAGAGGATGAGAAACTAGGAGGAGGAGGGGTTGAAGAGGGGTTGAAGGAGAAGGGGGCAGAGAGAGGAGGTGGAGAGGAAATGGGAGCAGGAGAAAAGGAAGATGAGAGGGAGAGGATGGAATGGGAGAAGAAGATGAAGTGAAGCAAATGAAAAGAGGCAAGAAGAGATAGATAAAAAGATAGATAGATAGATAAAGTGAGAGAGAGAGAGAGACAAGAGGAGTGAATAGATAGATAGAGAGAGAGAGAGAGAAACAGGGAGAGAGAGAGAGAGAGAGAGAGAGAGAGAGAGAGAGAGAGAGAGAGAGAGAGAGAGAGAGAGACAGACAGACAGACAGACAGACAGACAGAGACAGAATGAGAGAGATGCAGAGCTGAGCTAGAGAGACGAACAAATCAAAATAAAAAACGAAACAAAACAAATAAATAAACATAATGATGAAGACACCTAAGAAAACAAGACATACAGATATACATGATAAGAGAAATATCTAGAAAAAACGCACGTACACACATGTTGAAATACGTGTAGTTTACCTTTTCTCTCTCTCTCCCACCTCCTCATACCTCTTCCTCCCACTCCCTCTGCCCTATACTTCCATTTACCTCCACCCCTCCTTTCCCCCTCTACCTCACCACCCACTCACCTCTTCCCCCGCCTTCTCCCCTCTCTCCCGTCCCTACCTCCTTCCCTTCCTTCCCTCTCACAACTCTCTTTCCCCCCTCCTCTCTCGCTCCCTCAGCCCCACTCCTCTCTCCGCTCCCTGTTCCCTCCTTTCTCTCTCCACTCTCCCTGTCACCCTTCTTCCCACTCTCTTTTTCTCTCCCTCTCCTCTCCCCTCCCAACTCTCTCCTTTCCCCACTCCTCTCCCCACTCCCTTTCCCTCTCCCACTCTCCCTTTCCCCTCCCACACTCTCCCCACCCCCCCCTCTCCTCTCTCCCTGCTCTTCATGTCTCTTTTCACTTTCTCCTCCTTCCCCCCCACACTCCCTTTCCCCACTCTCTCTCCCCTCTCCCAATCTCTTCCTCTCCCTCTCCTCCTCCTCCTTCCCTCACCCCACATACCTCTATACACCCCCACCTCTCATACAAAGCAACCTGAGTCCATCGTCTGGTTTAAAGCTCATTTAGCAGAATCTTTGTGTCACTTTGTTAATGATATTAAAGCTGCATCTTGGTTCGTTCGTCCGTGAATTGGTTCAGAAATAGGGTTTGGGTAACATCTGGGTGGTGGGCATTTGAGGTGGTTGGGTATTTAGGTAAGTTGGGTATCCTGGGTAGTTGGGTGGTTGGGTATTTGGGTGGTTGGGTATTTAGGTCAGTTTGAGGTATTTGATTTTGGGTATTTGGGTGGTTGGGTATTTACAGGTGGTTGGGCATTTTGGGTGGTTGGGTGTTAGGTGGTTGGTGTTGGTGGTTGTGTATTTAGATTAGTTGGGCATTTTTTGGTGGTTGGGTATTGCAGGTGGTTAGATTATTTGGGTGGTTGGGTATTAGATGGTTAGGTGTTTAGATGATTGGGCGTTTGGGTGGTTGGGTATTTGGTGGTTGGGCATTTGGGTGGTTGGGCATTTACTTGGGTGTGGTTAGGTATTGGGTGGTTGGAGGTATTTGGGTGGTTGGGTATTTGGTGGTTGGGTATTTGGAGTGGTTGGGCTTGTTGGGTGGTTGGCGATGACTGGGTGGTTGGGAATTTGGGTGGTTGGGTATTTGGGTGGTTGGGTATTTGGGTGGTTGGGCATTTGGGTGGTTGGGTATTTGGGTGGTTGGGTATCTGGGTGGTTGGGCATTTGGGTGGTTGGGCGTTTGGGTGGTTGGTATTTGGGTGGTTGGGTGTTTAGGTGGTTGGGTGTTTGGGTGGATTTAGGTATTTGGGTGGTTGGGTATTTAGGTGGTTATTTAGGTGGTTGGGTGTTTGGTGGTTGGGCATTTGGGTGGTTGGGTATTTGGTGGTTGGGTATTTGGGTGGTTGGGTGACGGGTGGTTAGGTATCTGGGTGGTTGGGTATTTGGGTGGTTGGGTTATTTGGGGGGTTAGGTATTTAGGTGGTTAGGTATTTAGGTGGTTGGGTATCCTGGGTGGTTGGGTATCTGGGTGGTTTAGGTATCTAGGTGGGTGGGCATTGGGTGGTTGGGTATTTGGGTGGTTGGGTATTTGGGTGGTTGGGTATTTGGGTGGTTGGGTATTTGGGTGCTTGGGTATTTGGGTGGTTGGGTATTTGGGTGGTTGGGTATTTGGGTGGTTGGGTATTTGGGTGGTTGTTTGGGTGGTTGGGTGTGTGGGTGGTTGGGCATTTGGGTGGTTGGGTATCTGGGTGGTTGGGTATCTGGGTGGTTGGGCATTTGGGTGGTTGGGTATTTGGGTGGTTGGGTATTTGGGTGGTTGGGTATTTGGGTGGTTGGGTATTTGGGTGGTTGGGTATTTGGGTGGTTGGGTATTTGGGTGGTTGGGTATCTGGGTGGTTGGGTATCTGGGTGGTTGGGCATTTGGGTGGTTGGGTATTTGGGTGGTTGGGTATTTGGGTGGTTGGGTATTTGGGTGGTTGGGTATTTGGGTGGTTGGGTATTTGGGTGGTTGGGTATTTGGGTGGTTGGGTATTTGGGTGGTTGGGTATTTGGGTGGTTGGGTATTTGGGTGGTTGGGTATTTGGGTGGTTGGGTATTTGGGTGGTTGGGTATTTGGGGGAGGTTGGGTATTTGGGTGGTTGGGTGTTTAGGTGGTTGGGTATTTAGGGGAGTTGGAGCATTTGAAGTTGGTGTTGGGGGTTAGGTATTTGGGGTTGGGTATTTGGGGTTGGGTATTTGGGGAGTTGGGTATTTGGGGGTTGGGTATTTAGGGGTTGGGTGTTTAGGTGGTTGGGTATTTAGGGGGTTGGGTATTTGGGGGTTGGGTATTTAGAGTTGGGCTGTTGGGAGTTTGGTGTTTAGGTTAGTTATTTGGGGAGTTGGGTATTTGGGGAGTTGGAGTATTTGGGGGGTTGGGTATTTGGGGAGTTGGGTATTTAGGGAGGTTGGGTGGCTTGAAGTTGGGTATTTGGGGGTTGCAGGTGTTGGGGTTAGGTGGTAGGGGTTGGGTATTTGGGGTTATGGGTATTTGGGGGTTGGGGTATTTTGGGGGGTTAGGTATTTTAGAGTTGGTATTTGAAGTTGGGTATTTAGGGGGTTAGGTATTTAGAGTTGGTATTTAGGGGTTGGTGTTTAGGGGTTGGGTATTTGGGGATTGGGTATTTGGGGTTATTTGGGGGTTTGGGTGTTAGGGGTTGTAGGTATTGGGGGTTGGGTATTTGGGGGTTGGTATTTGAGGGGGGTTGGGTATTTGGGTGGTTGGTATTTGGGGTGGTTAGGTATTTGGGTGGTTGGGGCATTTAGGTGGTTGGGCATTTTGGTGGTTGGGTATTTGGGTGGGTTTGGGGTATTTGAGGGGTTGAGTATTTGGGGTGGTTGGGTATTTAGGGTGGTTTAAGGTATTTGGGTGGTTGGGTATTTAGGTGGATTTAGGTATTGGTGGTTAGGTGTTGGGTGGTTGGGCATTTGGGTGGTGGGTATCTGGGTGGTTGGGTATTTGGGTGGTTGGGTACATTTAGGTGGTTGGGTATTTGGGTGGTTGGGTATTTAGGTGGTTTGGGTATTTGGGTGGTTGGGTATTTGGGTGGTTGGGTATTTAGGTGGTTAGGTATTTGGGTGGTTGGTATTGGTGGTTAGGTATTTAGGTGGTTGGGTATTTGGGTGGTTAGGTATTTGGGTAGTTGGGTATTTAGGTGGTTGGGTATTTAGGTGGTTGGGTATTTTGGGTAGTTAGGTATTTAGGTGGTTGGGTATTTAGGTGGTTAGGTATTTAGGGGGTTAGGTATTTAGGTGGTTGGGTATTTGGGTGGTTGTAGGTATTTGGTGGTTAGGTATTTGGGTTAGTTGGGTATTTGGGGGGTTGGGTATTTGCAGAGGGTTAGGTATTTAGAGTTGATGTTAGGGAGTTGGGTATTTAGGGGAGTTAGGGTATTTAGGTTGGGTATTTAGGGGTGTTGATGTTGGGGGATTGGGTATTGGGGGTTATGATTATTTGGGGATTAGGTATTTAAGGGGTTGGGTATTTGGGTGGTTGGGTATTTGGTGGTTAGGTATTTGGGTGGGTTGGGTATTTGGGTGGTTGGGTATTTAGGTGGTTAGGTATTTAGGTGGTTGGGTATTTGGGTGGTTAGGTATTTAGGTGGTTGTTATTTAGGTGGTTAGGTATTTGGGTGGTTAGGTATCTAGGTGGTTAGTGTTGGGTGGTTAGGTATTTGGGTGGTTGGGTATTTGGGTGGTTGGGTATTTGGGGGTTATTTACGTTGGTTATTATTTAGGTGGTTGGGTATTTAGGTGGTTGGGTATTGGGTAGTTTGGTATTTAGAGGTTGGGTATTTGGGTGGTTGGGTATTTAGGTGGTTGGGTATTTAGGTGGTTAGGTATCTGGGTGGTTGGGTATTAGGGTGGTTAGGTATTTAGGTGAAGGTTGGTGTTTGGGTGGTTGGGTATTTGGGTGGTTAGGTATTTGGGTAGTTGGGTATTTAAGGTGGTTGGGTATTTAGAGGTTAGGTATTTAGAGGTTAGGTATTTAGGGGGTTTGGTGTATTTAGGTGGTTAGGTATTTAGGTGGTTAGAACATTTGGGTGGTTGCATTTGGGTGGTTAGGTATTTGGTGGTTGGTACTGGGTGGTTGGGTATTTGGGGTGGTTGGGTATTTGGGGGGTTAGGTATTTGGTGGTTGGGCATTTAGGTGGTTAGGTATTGGGGGGTTAGGTATTTAGGTGGTTGGGTATTTAGGGGGAGTTTAGGTATTTGGGGGTTGGGTATCTGGGTGGTTGGGTATTTGGGTGGTTGGGTATTTGGGTGGTTGGGTATCTGGGTGGTTGGGTGGTTGGGTATTTGGGTGGTTGGGTATTTGGGTGGTTGGGTATTTGGGTGGTTGGGTATTTGGGTGGTTGGGCATCTGGGTGGTTGTGTATTTGGGTGGTTGGGTATTGTTGGGTGGTTAGGTATTGGGTGAAGTTGGGTATTTGGGTGGTTGGGTATTTGATTGGTTGGGTATTTAGGTGGTTGGAACATTGGGTGGTTAGGTATTGGGTATTTGGGTAGTTATTTAGTTATTGGGTGGTTAGGTATTTGGGTGCCGGGTATTTGGGTGGTTGGGTATCTGGGTGGTTGTGTATTTGGGTGGTTGGGTATCTGGGTGGTTGGGTATTTGGGTGGTTGGATATTTGGGTGGTTGGGTATTTGGGGGGTTGGGTATTTGGGTGGTTGGGTATTTGGGTATTTGGGTGGTTAGGTATTTGAGTGGTTGGGTATTTGAATTTTGGGCATTTGGGTGGTTAAGGTATTCGGGTGGTTGTGTATTTGGGTGGTTGGGTATTTGGGTATTTAGGTGGTTGGGTATTTGAAAGAATTGGTTCTTTGGGTATCTGGGTGGTTGTGTATTTGGGTGGTTAGGTGTCTAGGTGGTTGGGTATTTGGGTGGTTGGGTATTTGGGTGGTTGGGTATCTGGGTGGTTGGGTATCTGGGTGGTTGTGTAGGTGGTTAGGTATTTGGGTATTTTAGGGTGGTTGCGGTATTTGGGTGGTTAGGTATTTAGGTGGTTTAGGTATTTGGGTGGTTAGGTATTTAGGTGGTGGTATTTGGGTGGTTGGGTGTTGGGTAGTTGGGCATTTGGGTGATTTGGGTATCTGGGTGGTTAGGTATTTGGGTGGTTGGGTATTTGGGTGGTTGGAGGTATTTAGGTGATTTGGGTATTTGGGTGGTTGGGTATCTGGTGGTTGGGTATTTGGTGAAGTTTGGGTATTTGGGTGGTTAAGGTATTAGGTGGTTAGGTATTGTTGGTTGGTGTATTTAGGTGTTGGGTATCTGGGTGGTTGGTGTTGGTGGTTGGGTATTTAGGTGGTTAGGTATTTTAGGTGGTTGGGTATTTGGGTGGTTATTGGAGTGGTTGGGTATCTTAAGGTGGTTGGGCATTGGGTGGTTGGGTATTTGGTGGATTGGGTATTTGGGTGGTTGGGTATTTAGGTGGTTAGGTATTTGGGTGAGTTGGGTATCTGGGTGGTTGGGTATTTGGGGTTGGGCATTTGGGGTTAGGTATTAAGGAGATTTGGCATCTGGGTGGTTGGGTATTTTAGGGGAGTTGGGTATTTGGGTGGTTGGGTATTTGGGTGGTTGGGCATTGGGTGGTTGGAGCATTTGGGTGGTTGGGTATTTTGGGTGGTTTGGGCATTTAGGTGAGGTTGAGCATTTAGGTGGTTGGAAGGTATTTGGGTGATTTGGGTATTTGTAGGTGTGGTTGGATATTGGTGGTTAGGTATTTAGGTGGTTGGGCATTGGGTGGTTGGGTATTTAGGTGGTTGGATATTTAGGTGGTTGGGTATTTAGGTGGTTAGCGTTATTTAGGTGGTTGGTATTGGGTGGTTGGGTATCTAGGTGAGTTGGAGGTATTTAGAGGTTGGGCATTTTGGGGGTTGGGCATTAGGGGGGTTGGGCATCTGGGTGGTTGGGTATTTGGGGGGTTGGGTATTTGGGTGGTTGGGTATTTGGGTGGTTGGGCATTTGGGTGGTTGGGCATTTGGGTGGTTGGGTATTTGGGTGGTTGGGCATTTGGGTGGTTGGGCATTTAGGTGGTTGGGTATTTGGGTGGTTGGGTATTTGGGTGGTTGGGCATTTCGCTAGTTGGACATATCGCAAGTTGGACATTTCGCTAGTTGGGCATATCGCTAGTTGGGCATCTCGCTAGTTGGGCATCTCGCTAGTTGGGCATTTCGCTAGTTGGGCATCTCGCTAGTTGGGCATTTCGCTAGTTGGGCATCTCGCTAGTTGGGCATTTCGCTAGTTGGGCATCTCGCTAGTTGGGCATTTCGCTAGTTGGGCATCCCGCTAGTTGGGCATATCGCAATTTGGGCATTTCGTTAGTTGGGCATATCGCTAGTTGGGCATATCGCTAGTTGGGCATATCGCTAGTTGGGCATATCGCAAGTTGGGCATCTCGCTAGTTGGGCATTTCGCTAGTTGGGCATTTCGCTAGTTGGGCATTTCGCTAGTTGGGCATTTCGCTAGTTGGGCATTTCGCTAGTTGGTTTCGTGTCATTTTTCGGTTGGTCAATAAATGCAACTTCGTTCGTTCGTCTGTTTCGTTCCTTGGCTTCGGTGTTGATTCGAAGTCTCGGTGCTTCGATTGGCGGTTCGTAAATGGATTCGGTGGTTCATTGGCTGTTGTAAATGAACCTTAATCCCTTCTTTCGTTCGTTTGACAGCGAAAACGACAGAAAAAACAACAGAAAAAAAGAGAAACGGTGGCTGATTGAAGTCAACTTAGGTTAACACACGAGACGAAAAAAAAACGGTTTGTAACGGAAGCGAAGAAGAATCGGGGACAACAAAG
>NC_091560.1:5708763-5713763 GCF_042767895.1 Penaeus vannamei | reverse complement strand
CCTCTGCTGCCAAGACCGCGCACAAAAAAGAATATATATATATATAAAATGAAAAAAAAATTAAAATGAATAAGTAAAAGAATAAAAAATAAACATAAGTTGATATACTCATTGAGATGGTAATAAGTTTCTTTTTAGCAAAGCAAATGTTTATATTTTCTGACATGAATATATATTTATCAACATGTATTGCCTGAATATATTAACTTACTGCACTATTAATATGCATATTCCTTTTACTACGAAAAAAAATAAAATCTGCCATAATGAATGCACAAATAAGCTTATAGAAACTTTATCTTATTCTATTCTTCATTATTATAGAAAACAAAGTAAAGAAAGAGAAACAATTGAACAGTTAGGTGGACAGGTTTTCAATATCAACAAAAGAAATACCTTACATTCAGATTCAGACAAATTGGTCTTAAAATGTCAAAGTACATGAATTATCCCACTGTACAAGTAAAAGTATATAGACCAACATCATTATCAAGAGGAACGGCGGAAATGGCTTCTTCTTTGCGGTAATTTAAGTTTGCGAAAGTCCCCCCTACTCTGGGCGGGAAGAAGGTCCGCAGTGCTAGATCATGCGGTAGAAGTTACCGCATTTTGGAGATTATGTTTTCCTTTCTGTAAGCTCGAGTAATTGTAGAACAAATGAAGAGGATCAAGTGACCGTTGTTCTGGGAGGTTAATATATAGTGTATTGGCATATATTGACCACATATTTTTAATGTACCAAATCAATTTTATACAAAACATTACTGCAGCATTCAAGTATCATTACATACATCTGAAGAGCTCTGTAATTTACTCCACATTCCTGTTCAGTCTTATTTACGTTCCTTGTGGATAATAGACCATTGCTATACTAACAAAAAATTAAATAAATAGAGTTTTCTTCCATGGATGCCTCCTAAACGCGCTTACAGAAGTCCCTGGCTACATAACGACCACTTGAAGGAGTGGGTGAAGGAGTTGGACGACCCTCATCAGAAAGCCATTTGTGATGCGTGTTGTTACGAAATCCGTGAAGAGATCTTTACCATCAACACTAAACAACCCACGTTCACTGCACTGATAGAGTTCACATTTATCATTCATTCTCAAGTACAACAGACACTAAACAACCTACGTTCACTGCACTGATAGAGTTCACATTTATCATTCATTCTCAAGTACAACAGACACTAAACAACCTACGTTCACTGCACTGATAGAGTTCACATTTATCATTGCAGAAGTGTCTTAGTAAAATTAGGTTCAGAGATTACTTACGGGTGATCTAGAACCACTGGACAGGGAATAATAATAATAATAATAATTTAGGGTTTGTTGTGACAGGCTCTTGTGACATCAGTTAAATTGTGGCTTGTCTGTTTATTATGCTTCTAAACTACCCCCTGTGTGTGAGAAATGGCCGGGGTGACCATCCACTGGCGGTGCGCGGGAATCGAACGCTGGTCAGGAAAATTGCGAGACAACAATGCACTGGTATTCCACTTGTCTCACGCAGGTCAAAAAAATGAAGAATTTTACAAGGGCCTCTATAACTATTACTATTGTTTTCATTATTGCTATTGATAGGAATCTTATTCTTTATAATTTTCATTTTTATAATTATCATTCGTATTACAATCTGTTCTTATTTATTTTGGTATGATGATATGTATTCAACAATAATGTAATTATGTATATTTGACAATATTGATATGAGGATATATCTTTAATAATAATATAATGATATAAATATTTTACAATAATATGATATTACTTCCTTAATAAGAATATAATTACACATAACTCATAGAAGTGTACTTTCCGAAGGCTTCTTGAACCTGACGACTGAAGATGACGTTCAAATATTTAAGAATTATGCAATTTTTTTGCTTTTTGATGTTCCTGCTTTTCCGACACCGAATGCCACAAATTTGCGAAAATTTAATCCCTAATTTAATCGATAATAATAATCCCTCATTCGCCCTCTCTTACCTTATTTTTTTTCTTTTTTTACCAAAACGTGATGAATTCAAGTTGAAGTGAGGAACAAGACGTCACCACACAGGGATAACTACTGTATTTTGTCTGTTTGGTAATATTTTCCTTTAAGAATTTGTGGTGGAGTTAGGTATTTTGGGTGCTTCGGTATTAGCAAGGGTTGGCGTAGTTCTCTGTCCGCTGTTGTCTGTATAACAAATATTTTAGCCTCTTTTTATAATTTTTTACCGTTATTTCACTGTGGTTTTGGTTATTATTACTAATGTTTTTTGTTTCAGTATTGCCATTAGCAGCAATATTATTTCTGATCATTGTTATTAACATTGTCATTTTTATTATGATAATTATTATTATGATATAGATGGTTATCATTTTTCCTCATTATTATTGCAATAAAAGGAATATTTCCGCTGTATCTAGAAAGGGCACCCGAATGACAATGAAAACAATTATAGAAAAAAAAAACGTATATATATGTATCTCTCTCTCTCTCTCTCTCTCTCTCTCTCTCTCTCTCTCTCTCTCTCTCTCTCTCTCTCTCTCTCTCTCTCTCTCTCTCTCTCTCTGTCTCTCTCTCTCTCTCTCTGTCTCTCTCTCTCTCTCTCTGTCTCTCTCTCTCTCTCTATCTGTCTCTCTCTCTCTCTCTCTCTCTCTCTCTCTCTCTCTCTCTCTCTCTCTCTCTCTCTCTCTCTCTCTCTCTCTCTATATATATATATATATATATATATATATATATATATATATATATATATATATGAAGAGTAAAAGAGGTGTATGTGGTTCATTATGAACAAATTGTAAATAGAAGAATAAAGGGAAGAATAATATGCCCATATGTATATACATGCCAAACACAAACACACACACATATATGTGTGTGTGTGTGCATATATACATACATATATATATATATATATATATATATATATATATATATATATATATATATACATACATATATATATATATATATATATATATATATATATATATATATATATATATATATATATATTTGTGTGTGTATTCTTCCTTTTTCCACTCTCTACATATCTCTCTTTCTCTCTCTTCCCCTCTCACTTCCCTCAGCTCCCCTCCGAGGGTTGTAAATGAGCAGACTGAGTGTGTTTGAAATGTCAAAGTGTCACACGTGTGGCATGCACCCTCTCACCCTCACCCCCCTCCCTCCCCCCCCCCCACAGCCTTCTCTCTCTCTCCCCTCTCCTCACATTCTCTTCCCTCCTCCCTCTCTCTTTTTCTCCCCCGTTTTTCCTCATCACCCTCCCTTCCTCCCCCTCCGCCTTCCCCTCTCTCTCCCCTCTCCTCACCCTCTCTTCCCCTCCCTTTTCTCCCTTTCCCCTCACCATCCTCCCTTCCTCCCCCTCCGCCTTCCCTCTCCCTCACCCTCTCTTCCCTCCCTCCCTCTCCCCCCCCTTTCCTCCCCCCTTCCCCTCACCACCTTCCCTTCCTCCCCCTCCCGCCTTCCCTCTCCTCACCCTCTCTTCCCCTCCCACTCCCTCTCCCTTTCCTCCCCCTTCCCCCTCACCACCTTCCCTTCCTCCCCCTCCGCCTTCCCTCTCCCCACCCTCTCTTTCCCCTCCCTCCCTCTCCCTTTTCCTCCCTTTCACTCCCCCTTCCCCCTCACTACCTTCCCTTCCTCCCCCTCATTTCTCCTCGCATTGCTCTTCCTCCCCCTCTCCCTCATTCCTTCTCTCTACTCTTCACTCTTAGAATGGCACACTCTTTAGGACACTAAGTTACAGTGCTTTTATAGTACTACTGTTGACTTCCTCGTTCATAGTAGTACTCTAGTGTTATCTCTCTCTCTCTTTCCCTCCCTCTTTCTCTCTCTCTCTCCATCTCTCTCTCTCTCTCTCTCTCTCTCTCTCTCTCTCTCTCTCTCTCTCTCTCTCTCTCTCTCTCTCTCTCTCTCTCTCTCTCTCACTCTGTCCCCATGTTTATTTTACGTTGAGAATGTTCTCTATGTTATTTCTACTTTCTGTATTCAAGCTGTTCACGGTAATGATGTTCCTATGTTATTTTTACTGGTATTTCCTTTGCTATTTTTTTTCTTTTTTCCCTGATAGTGCTCAGTTCTGGCAATACCTATTCTTCTATTCATACTAGTAATACCTCTGTGTTGTTTATACGAGTAATTCTCTTGTGATTACATTTCTGCGGCTGATGCGACTATTTTTTCTATTTTTTTCTGTTTTTCTTTCTTTTTTATACAAGTAATACCCTTGTTTTTTTTTTTTTTTTTTTTTTTTTTACAGAAGACTATCCCAACATCTACTTTGCCCTTCGTACCAGCTGACGTCCTCTCCCCCCCTCCCCCTCCCCTCCTCCCTGTCGTCCCATTTCATTTTTTTTTCCTCTTCTACTGCCCTTTCCATTTCTCTTTTTCTCCACTTACACTTTCTACTCCATTTCCCCCTTCTTCCTTCTTTCCTTTTTCCTCTCCACCTCTCTTCGTTCCGTCTCTATTCTATCCTTCTCTATCCTATTTCCCTTTCTCCACTCCTTCTGCCCCCCACCCCCCCTTCTCCATTCCTCCCCATCACCCCAGTTCTCCCTCTCTCCCCTTTCCCCTCTCCCTCTCCCTCTCTCGCCATCCCTCCCCCTCCCCCTCCCTCTCCCCCTCTATCCCCTTTCCCTCCCTCTCCCTCTCCCCTTTCCCCCCTCCCATCCCCCTCTCCCTCTCTCTCCCCTTTCCCCTTTTTCCCTCCCCTCTCTCCCCTTTCCCTCTTTCCCCCCTCTCCCCCTCACCCTCCCACCTCCCCCCCTTTCCCTCCCTCTCTCCCCATCCTCCCCTCACCCTACCCCCCTCTCCTCTCTCCCTCCCCTCCCCCCCACCTCCCCCACCTTCCTAACGGCCTCATACCACAATTCACTCATACAACAACTCTGACATCATACCTCCAATCCGTGTGTCAAGCTCAGTGTGTCGAGCTATTTGTCGAGCGAGGCTGTCTCTCCCTCAGCCAGATGGTGTCATATTG
>NC_091560.1:5698965-5703965 GCF_042767895.1 Penaeus vannamei | reverse complement strand
TATTATTATTAGTTATTGTTATTTTAATTACCATCATTATATTTTTTTTGTCTTTAATATAATTAAAATCTTTATCAATATAACTTTTCTTATTCTTATCATTATTGATTATATTGTTATCATCTTAATCATGATTATCATTATCATCATTAATGTTATCATGATTATCATTATCATCATTAATGTTATCATGATAGTCATTATCATCATTAATGTTAACATGATTATCATTATCATCATTATTGTTATCATGATAGTCATTATCATCATTAATGTTATCATGATTATCATTATCATCATTATTGTTATCATGATAGTCATTATCATCATTAATGTTATCATGATTATCATTATCATCATTAATGTTATCATGATAGTCATTATCATCATTAATGTTATCATGATTATCATTATCATCATTAATGCTATCATTATTGTCACCCACATCATTATAATTAGTACTATCATTATTATTACTAATGCAGTTCTTATATTCTTATGATTTTTGTCAATATGGATATATTATGATTATCATTATTTTCATTATCATTACCATTGCAATTAATATTCCCATTGTCATTAGTGTCCTTATAATTATTATTAGCATTATCATTACTATTACCTTTTAACATTTTAACAATTATTGAAATAATTATGATTACCAATAAATTAGACTTACTAGCAAATTTGATCAATGATGATAGTAATTAATGCTAATCACGGTATTTAAGTAGCTTACATAGTATTCATCAATTCTATAATAGTGAGAAATAATAGAAAAAAATATAATGATAATGAAAATAGTAATACTGATGACAGTAATAAAGATAATGAGAATATTAATTATTACAGTAACACCGTTAATGATGATAATAACGATAATGATAAGAACAATGATTATACAAATAAAAGTAATGACAATTATCATTATTATCATAATAATAATAGTAATAATGATAATAATAATGATAATAATAATAATAATAATAATAATAATAATAATAATAATAATAATAATAACAATAATAATAATAATAATAATAATAATAATAACAATAATAATAATAATAATAATAATAATAATAATAATAATAATAATAATAATAATAACAATAACGATGATAATGATGATAAAGGTAATTACTATCATTAACATTATTATTGTTCTTACTATTATCACCATTATCCTTAACATTTATATTATTTTCATCATTACGGTAACAATATCAATGATGATAACAGAAATAAGAATAAGAATGATAATGATACTATAATAATAACAATAGTACTGGTGATAATAGCAGAAAAAATAATGATACTGATAATAATAGCAATAGTAATGGTGATAATAGCAGAAAAAAAGGATAACAATATCAATAACAATAGAAGTAGTAATGTACTAACAGTAATAGCAATGGTAACATCAATGTAAAGATTAATACTGATATCAATAATAATACTTCTATGATATATTGACAACATCAATATTGATAACAATGATAATGGTAACGATAATTATAACAATGATAAACGATGACGATAATGAGAATTAACTTTAATATTGATGGTAATATTGATAATGTAAATGATTTTTAGTGACAAAATTTTCTCTTTGAAACTCTCCACTATAAATCTTAAGTTCTACAAATTATATATTGGGTATTACTGAGGACTATATGTCATAGAATAAAAGTTACAATAATCAAATAAAATTTGTGATAATAATTACAGTCATGATAATGATAATGGTTTCTTATTATCCTGATTATCATAATAACAATGAAAATAATGATAATAATGGTAAAATCAATTATAATACTAACAATGATGATGTGATCATGATGATAATGATCATTATTACTATTGTTATCATTATTATTATTATTATTATTATTATTATTATTATTATTATTATTATCATTATCATTATTATTGTTATTATTATTATCATTATCATTAATTCTGTTATCATTATTATCAACATCATTATTATCATTATGATTATTACTATGAAGATGATGAATATAATAGTAATGATGATGATGATAAAAATAAGGATGATAATGTTGATAATGATAATGATTAATGACAATAATTCTGTGGTTGATAATATGAACAACAATTATAAAAGTAACAAGAACAATGATAATAAAGATGATTTTGATGATGATAATTACAGGAATAGAAATTATAAAAATTAGTAATGATGAAAATGCTGATGATAATGATTTTGATGATGGTAATGATAATAGTAATTACGACAAAGATGATGATTATGATGATGATGATAATAATGATAATGATAATGATGATGATAATAATAATAATAATAATAACAATAATAATGATAATAATGATAATAATAATAATAATAATAATCATGATAATAATAATAATGATAATAATAATAATAATAATAATAATAATGATAATAATAATAATAATGATAATAATAATGATAATGATCATAATAATTATAATAATGATAATAATAATAATGATGATAATAATAATAATAATAGCAATAATGATAATGATAATAATAATAATAATAATAATAATAATAATAATAATAATAATAATAATAACAATAATAATAATAATAATAATGATAACAATGATGATGATAATAATGATAATAGTAATAAAGATACCATTAATAATAAGAAAGATAATGATGATAATGATAATGATAGTAATTATAATAATGGTAATGATAATAATAATGATGATAATGATAGTAATGATAATCATAATAGCAATGTTAATGGCATTGGTAATGACAATAACAACATCAATAACAACAACAATAATAATGAAGATGATAAAAATAACAACAAACACAACATTGATGAAGATAATCATGATAATAATAACAATAATAACAACCATCATTATGATTATGAGGATAATGATGAGCATGAAAATGATAATAATAACAATGATAACATTAAGATTAAGAATAACAATGATAATGGTAATACTGACACTACCGGTGCAATAACTAATAATAAAAGAAATAAGAATAACAATAACATTAATAATAGCATTGCCATTTTAATAATGATAATAAAAATGGTAGTAATAACACTAAAAAATATTATGATAATTGTTATTAATCGTTGTAACAGTACTTTTATTATAATGGCAACAATTATCATATCAATTACAATAGTGATTTTTTTTTCATTATTGCTTAGTTTTCATTACTGAAGATAATTCAAAATTCATCGCTAACATACTTAACTATTCTTATTTGTTCTTCAATAATATGTCATCCATAACTTTTGCATTCGTTTCATAAAAGTCTTAACATGTGTGTGTGTGTGTGTGTGTGTGTGTGTGTGTGTGTGTGTGTGTGTGTGTGTGTGTGTGTGTGTGTGTGTGTGTGTGTGTGTGTGCGTATGTGCACATACATACATACATACATATACATACACACTCACACACACACACACACACACATACACACACACACACACACACACACACACACACACACACACACACATACACACATATACGCGCATAAAAAATATACAAATATATATACATACACACACACACACACATACACACACGCATATATATATATATATATATATATATATATATATATATATATATATGTGTGTGTGTGTGTGTGTGTGTGTGTGTGTGTGTGTGTGTGTGTGTGTGTGTGTGTATATATATATATATATATATATATATATATATATATATATATATATATATATATATATATATATATGTATGTATGTATGTATGTATATATATATATCAAAGTGGTGGAAAAGGGAAATGTTTACATTCAGACAGACAGACAGACAGACGGAGATATGGAAATGAGGAGGAGAGACAGAGGCGGAGAGAGAGAGAAGAACAGACATACAATCAAACAGACAGATATATATAATAACAGGCAGACACAGTCAAATCAAAGATCAGAGCAAAACGCAGGCTAACAGAAAGTGAAAAACACGAAAAAAACAAAAACAAAACAAAAAAATAGGAAACGCGAAAGAGAGGCCACAAAGAGAGCGACATAAGACCAGAGAACACACCCGAAAAGAGAAAAAAGAAATTCCGTTTTCTATACGTACTTCCTCGGCTTTTGTGACTCAAGTTTCCCTCCTGAAAAGAAAACGGAAGGTCTTTCTTCCAAAGGCGACAAGAGAATTAAAGAAATTGTCAACGAAAGAGAGAAAGGAAAGGCGGAAAGTGTGATGTTTTTGTACATGTATGTACATGTTTCATGTGCTTGTGCTTTGTGCTGGGGGAAAATGCGGCGTCTGCATATTTTAATATATATGTACATGTGTTCTCTGTCTTTGTGTGCGTATACACATACCTACACACGCACATAAACACACACACACATACATACACATATATATATATAATCATATATTCTGTGGGTATATATATATATACATATATATATATATATATATATATATATATATATATATATATATATATGTGTGTGTGTGTGTGTGTGTGTGTGTGTGTGTGTGTGTGTGTGTGTGTGTGTGTGTGTGTGTATGTATACATATATTTTCACATACATGTATATGTATATATGTATACACACACAAACGCACTTTCGCTATTATCATTGTTATGATTGTGATTACCATCATTATAATAGTCACAATAATTAATATTGTTATTATTATCATTATTATTATTGTTATTATTATCATGATTTCTATTATTATTGTTACTATCAGTATTTCTATTGTTATCATTATTATCGTTATCACTATAATATCAAGATCAACATTACCCTTTTCATTATTGTTATTATCTTTATCATTACTACTACTACTACTACTACTACTACTCTTATCATTCATGTTATCACCATCATTAACATCACCATTATTATTTCCATCACCATCATCCATACTATTATCATCGTCATTGTTATGATTGTCATAATTTGTTGTTTATATCATTACCATTACCATGATTTTTATCATTACTGTTATTATTAT
>NC_091560.1:5676662-5684162 GCF_042767895.1 Penaeus vannamei | reverse complement strand
CTCTGGTATCTTGAGGAGTTTGTTTAGAAGAATATGTGTAAAGGTATTTTTTTATTATTAGTTATTTGTGCATTATATTATTGGTGTTAAATAGGAATTTGTACTTCTTGAAGTTGGGAGATATCTGCAAATAGATTTTTATTTATATGAAACTTATCATAATTTATTATTCATACGAAACTGTGTGATAAATTTATAGTGTTTTAGATATGCAAATATAAGAATAATTATAGATTGGCGTTTCTCATTCATATGAAGAATATATTCTCTTTTAATAATTCTTATCTATCTTTTAATTGATATTAGGTCTTTTGTAATTGGTTTTATCTATCTTTTAAATGATATTAGGTCTTTTTTAATTAATTGGTGTTTTCTTTAAATTTGCATTTTTGATTTTGAATATATTGCTGGTAGGAAATGTATGTTTCCAGGGTGAAGGAAAGAATTTGTTAGGAATTATCAATTTTAATCAAATATAATAGCAATGGCTATAAAAAACATACAGTGGTGATAATAAAGATGGTAGTGATGATAATGATAATAATAATAATAATAATAATATTGATAATAATTTACAATATCTATACAATATGATCTGTACATTATATACATAGAAGAGACTTAGAGTTATATGACTGAGTTTTACACACGTGGACAAGAGGAATGTTTGGTGGGCGGTGATGGGCGTGGTGCTTGTAATACCGCTTCGCCCACGGGTTGCGGGCGGGGACTGGATGGGCGCGAGGGCGAGGGTGACATGACACCGCCTGCGAGACGCGGGCGGCGTGCGCGGGCGTCCTCACCGTGATATGGACGTCGGTGCGAGGGAGGTCGCGGGCGGCAGTGCGTGCGGGAATGGGCGTGAGAGGTTGTGGGCGAGGAAGGGCGCCATGAGCAGCCTGGAGAAGGGCTCGGGGTTGACGGCCGCCAAGGGCAGCGCCGGAGGCAGGGTCTGCGGGCGGCACATGGGCGGCGAGGCGCTGGAGGCAGGCGGCGAGGCGGAGGCGGGCGGCGGGGGCGTGCAGGCCTTGTCGCGGCCCATGATGGCGTCGATGGTGAAGGCGGCGCGGGCGGCGGGGCGCGTGAGGGGCGGCGAGGGCGAGCCGGCCAGGGCGGGCTTGAGGGCCAAGGGCGCCACGACGGGGCCGGGCGCCGGCGGGCTGCGGCGGGCGCTCATCGGGTGCTGCTGCGCGGGCGGGCTGGCGAGGGCGGCGACCTGCTGGGCACTGGGGCTGAGGGCGCTGGCCTGCTGAAGGCCGGGCCCCCCGAGGGAGGCGATCTGCTGCACGGCGGGGCCGAGGGAGCCGCGGAACTGCCGCAGGAAGTCCGCCTGCTGCGCGAGGGCGTGGTGGTGGTGGGCGTGAGGGTGCAGGTGCGCGGGCGGCATGTAGGGGTGGTGCGCGACGGGCATCGGGCGGTGCAGCATGGCGGGGTGCGGCGCCAGCAGGGCAGCGGTGGCGGCCGCCTGCTGCTGCTGCTGCTGCATGTGGTGGTGCTGCTGCAGGTGGTAGGGGTCCACCATGCCCGTGGCCAGCAGCGAGAACATGTGCGGGTCGTTGAGGAAGTCCGGGTGCTGGCGCTTGTAGCGCTTGCGGCGCCGCAGGAAGGAGCCGTTGTCGAACATGTCGATGGCGCCGGGGTCGAGCGTCCAGTAGTTGCCCTTGCCGGGGTTGCCGGGCTCGCGGGGCACCTTGACGAAGCAGTCGTTGAGCGACAGGTTGTGGCGGATCGAGTTCTGCCACGCGGGGAACTTGGCCTTGTAGTACGGGAACCGGTTCATGATGAACTCGCAGATCTCGCTCAGCGTCACGCGCTTCTTCGGCGCCTGCAGGATCGCCATGGTGATGAGCGCGATGTACGAGTAAGGAGGCTTGACGGGGCCGCCGCTCTTCTTGTCGGCGTCGTCGGCGGCGTCCTCGGGGATCTGGTGAGGCCGCGAGTCGTCCTCGTCGCTGTCGGGCGCGCCCCTGCACGGGTCGGCCTCGTCCTCGCTGTAGTGGGCCACCTCCGCCCCGGGCGACAAACACACGGCGTCCGACATGTCTGTTTCGCACACTGGCATGTTCCACGGGAGCTCACCACAAGTCTCTCTAACACTAGCACCTCCACAGATTCTAGGAATTAACTGTCCAAAAGGCACAAACAAGCGTGTTTTCTCTCTAAGCGTATGTGAGAGTGCGGAAGGCAGGGCGCTGCTCTTCACCCAGGACCTTGCTGATAAATAATGATGACAAATGTACGAACCAAACCATTTTTACAACCCTCCACTCCGGGCCTCCCGCTGTGCGTCAGCTGAGGGAGCCAATCACAGCGTCCGTCCGCTTGGCATCTCCCCGCCCTCGATTCCCACGGACCACTCAGCTCTCGCGCGGGCACCGCCGACTCCGCCCCCTTCCCGCGAGCCAATCGCACCCCCGAGAGCGCCGAGACTCCTCCCTCTCCCTTGTCGTGGGCGGGGCGTGGCAAGAGCGGCAGGGATGATTAGATTTAGCCCCATCTGTTGTTTGCAGACAGAGCGCCTCCATTTATCCATGAATTATTCGGTGGCGAAATGGAGCAAATCACTTTGAGGGCTGAATAAAACCATTATCCCAGCCTGCCTAAAGTGCCGCCTAACAAAGAATCTCGCCTTTTCCAACAAAGAGGAGCTGGGTCTCGGGCGGCCAAAGGAAGGGGAGGGAAGCGATAGGGAGGGGGGGGAGACGTGACCCCCCCCTCTCTTCTTCTTCTTCTCCTACTTCTTCTTTCTATCTTCTTTCTATCTCTTATAATCCAGAAGCCGCCGCTATCTGTATCTCTTACACCCGGACAATGAACACGAACCATCAGACAAACTCGTGGATGTTTTGTCCGGCGGCTGCGGTCGGAGCCAGCCACGCCGCACCAATTAAACCGCTTTCGCAAAACCGAACGGCTTTTCCCCCGAGTCGTAGAAGCCGAGGTTAACGTCCCTGGCGAGATTTAAGAGAAATAAAAAGAAAAGAGTTAAGGAAAGATGAAGGAAGAAAAAAAAAGGGAAAGTCGGAGTTCAACTAACCTCCATTTTCCAGCGCCTTGAATCTGTGTGTCCATTTTAACTGGCCTTTCGAGTTCCGTCTGTGAACGCAACTCTCTCTTTTCCCGAACGCATTTGAAGACTTTGAAGATCCCAAGGTTCAGATACTTACCTTTCCCTCTTTCTCTCCTTCCTTCCCCCCTTCTTTCGTCCCCAATCCTAAACCTCCTTCCCCTTTATCCCTTATCTCTCCTCACCCTTAAAAATAAAAAACAAAACAAAACCAATCACACACACACACAAACACACCTCTCTCAGGACTCTATCACCCCCCCCCTCCCCCCCCCCAAAAAAAAAACTTTCTCTTTTTTTATCATTTCCCCCCCCCCCCTTCTCCTCCACTCCACGGCCGCCAAGAATGCTAACTTCGGTCCTTCAATATTGACATTCACTTCCCTTCGTGTCGAAAGCAAGGGAACGGAGCTTCTGCCTGTGCCGGGTGAACCTTCATTTTCCGCTGATATTAACCGAACCTAAACCGGCGCAGGAGGCTAAACCGGTCGCAGCGGCTGTCGGGAAAAGGACCTTAAAAATTGCGTGCAGTGGAGTGGCGTCGTTGGGTTTTACTTCCTGTCTATTGATCTATCTATTTGTCTATTAATCTATAGATCCTTCTGTTTATCTATATTTCTAATCATCTATCTATCTATCTTTCGTCATATGTATGTATCGATCTATCGTTATATATATTTATCTATCTACCTATTTATCTATCTACCACTCTATCTATTTATCTATCTCTCAATCACTCTATTTATCTATTCATCCATTCATCTATCCATATATCGCTCTATCTATCTATCTATCGCTCTATCTATCTATCGCTCTATATATCTATCGCTCAATCTATCCATCTATCGCTCTATCTATCTATCTATCGCTCTTTCTATCTATCTATTGCTCTATCTATCTATCTATCGCTCTATCTATCTGTTTCTCTATCTGCCTATCGTTCTATCTATCTATCTATCCATCTCTCAATCACTCTATTTACCTATTCATCCATTTATCTACCTATCTATCTATCTCTCTATCATGACCTTTCATGTAGTGGAATTTATCGATCTCGTTCCGTGTCCTATTGCCTTAGAGCTTAAGGCCGGAAAGCCACTGATTATGATCTTAAAATCAGCTTAACGGCAAGAGGCTTCATAGACCACTTTCAATTCTCCGTTTCTTGTCGTTCTTTTTCTCGGCTACAGAAATGTTCTCTTTTCCTCTTGGAATTTCTTCTGGAACTTTCCCAATATCTTGTACACTTCTTTTTTTATTTTATTTATTTATTTCTTGTGGCTTCGTGTATATACATCTTTTCTTGGGCATCGGGGAAATGGGTGGTTATTTGGGTAATCGTGTTGTGTCTGTTTGTTTGTTTGTCTTTTGCTTTCTCGATGCGTGGAATCAACCTCATGCGTGGAATCAACTTCAAACTTCATCCTCAACTTCATCAAATAACTTCGACTATAACATCAACTACAACTTCAAACTTCATCCTCAACTTCATCAATCAAATTCGTCTATAACATCAACTACAACTTCAAACTTCATCCATCAACTTCGACTATAACATCAACTGCAACTACAACTTCAGCTTTAACTATAACTTCAACTGCGACTACAACTTCAACTATGACTAAAACTTCAAACCCAACTACAACTTCACTTTCAATTATAACTTCACCTTCAACTACAACTTCACTTTCAATTATAACTTCACCTTCAACTACAACTTCACTTTCAATTATAACTTCACCTTCAACTACAACTTCACTTTCAACTACAACCGCGACTACACCCACAACACATCTAACTACAACTTCACCTTCAACTACGACTATAACTACAACTTCAATTACAACCACGACTATACCTACAACTTCACATTTAACTTCACCTTCAACTACGACTATAACTACAACTTCAACTACAACCACGACTACACCCACAACACATCTAACTACAACTTCACCTTCAACTTCGACTATAACTATAACTTCAACTACAACCACAACCACACCCACAACCTCACATCTAACTTCACCTTCAACTACAACTACAACTACACCTACAACTACAACCACAACTACAGCTACAACCTCACATCTAACTACAACTTCAACTACAACCACAACTACACCTACAACTTCACGTCTAACTTCACCTTCAACTACAACTACAACCACACCTACAACCTCACATCTAACTACTTCAACTACAACCACAACCTCACCTACAACCTCACATCTAACTACAACTTCAACTACAACTACAACTACAACCTCACCTTCCACCTTCGCCTTCACAACAACCTCAACTTCACCTCCGCGTCATCACACTTCAATGAAGTTCTCTTAACCACATCTTTTAATCGCTCTCTTAAATGACACTATAAGAGAGAAACGCACAACTG
Source organism: Penaeus vannamei (assembly GCF_042767895.1). Taxonomy (NCBI): domain Eukaryota; kingdom Metazoa; phylum Arthropoda; class Malacostraca; order Decapoda; family Penaeidae; genus Penaeus; species Penaeus vannamei. The sequence goes on along the minus strand of NC_091560.1, from coordinate 5,678,697 downwards.
GATAAAAGTTGAAAGGAAGTGAAACGGCGAGAGAGATGGAGATAAGTAGAGAAAAGTAGATAAAAGATAGATTAGATAATTGTAGATAAAACATAAATATATAAGTAGATAAAAGTGATAAAAGATAGATAGATAAGTAGATAAAAATAGATAAAAGATAGATAGATAAGTAGATAAAAGTAGATAAAAGATAGATAGATAAATAGATAAAAGTAGATAGAAGATATATAAGTAGATAAAAGATAAATATATAAGTAGATAAAAGATAGATATATAAGCAGAAAAAAATATAAATATAAAAGTAGATAAAAGATAAATATATAAGTAGATAAATTATAAATATATAAGTAGATAAATTATAAATATATAAGTAGATAAATGATAAATATATAAGTAGATAAAATATAAATATATAAGTAGATAAAAGTAAATAATAGATAAATAGATAGATAGATAAAAGTAGATAGATGAAAGTGAATTGATGCCGTGAACACCTCCCCTCTTTCAGCCGGTCAAATAAGACGGATTAAACCCATGAGTAATGCAATAAATAATGATAATTCACGATAATAATGTAGTCATTAGTGATAATTAAGCTCATGAGTAATGTAATGATTGATGATAATTAATGATAACTGATAATGTAATAATGAATAATAATTAAGCTTATGAGGGGTGTAATGGTGTACTGTGGACTGGTAATAAATGAGTGAGTATGATAGTTATTTGTTTATTAAACAATATTTTACGTTCATTTATCTACCTAATACTTATACGGAAATCCAGACAATGTTCAAAAGTTCAAAAGTTCAAAAGTGAATGGAAAAAAATAAAAAAATATTGAAGGTTAAGCACTAATATATCTGATATATTTATTTTTTAGATTGATCTGTGTCTATTTATATATAGTTAGAAATGCAATTTGTTATGTAAACATTTTCTTAATCTTTTCACTATCGGATAAAAACTATATCTGGTATTCAATTTATTTATCTGTTCATATCTAGCACTATATACTGTTCAAAATGGAAATTGTTATAAAAGTATATGCTTGATTTTTTCACTATCGGATATCTAAAATAGAAATTGTTATATAAGTATATGCTTATTTTTTTCACTATCGGATATTCAAAATAGAAATTGTTATATAAGTATATGCAAATTATTTTCAAAATTGGATATTAAAAATGGAAATTGAAATATAAGTATATACTTAATTTTTTTTTACTATCGGGTATTTTTAAAAAATCTTAAAACGTAACGAAACGATTAGAAAGAGATATAGATTTAACGTGAAGCGATAACGAATTACTTACAGATTTGAACAATGATGTAAACGATAATGTCAATAAAGATTAACGTGCTCTATCAAGCCGACCTCTTGGCATTGTGAATCCCGTTGACGTAAGAACAAACATCTGAACGAATTCGCAAAATATTCTTGCGAATTTCGTTGATATTTCGTCGTTAATGCAGGAAATACCACGATAAAAAAAAAGTCACACGCACACATACGTACACACACACGCACACAATCACACACGCACACGTACACATACGTACACCCCCCCCACACACATACACACATACACCCCCCCAACACACGCATACGCACATACACCCCCCCCACACACACACACATACACACATACACCCCCCCACACACACATCCATACCCCTCCCCCCCCGCACACACCCATACCCCTCCCCCCACACCCTCCCCCCCACACACCCACACCCTCACACACCCACACCCACCCAAACCCACACACCCCCACTCACCCCCCCCCCCCACACCCACACCCACACACGCACTTCTAAAATCAATGGAATATTCTGAAGATGTTTTCACCTTTAAGAACAAAGTCAGCGGCCAAGAGAACACGAGAGAAAATTAAGGAAACACTTTGTCCTTTTTCTTCCGTAAAAGAAATTAGAACATTTATATCAAATTCGGAGAAATGAATTGATTTAATTACGGTAATCTGATGAACAAAATTCCTTTAAAGGTATTTTAATGTTGGATCTAATATAG
>NC_091560.1:5664162-5669162 GCF_042767895.1 Penaeus vannamei | reverse complement strand
AGAGGGGGTATAGAGTATGGGTGGAGGGGGAAGGGGGCGGTATGGGCAGAGGGGGGAGAGGGGAGAGGGAGAAGATGGGGAGAGAGGGTGAGGTGGTTGCGGGAGGGGCGGACACTTTAGCAGGTGGAGGGGGAGGGGGGGCGGCGGTATGGGCGGAGGGGGGGGATGGGGGAGGTAGGATAGAGGGTGGAGGGGATGGGAAGAGAAGGTGGATGGGGAGAGGGGGTATAGAGTATGGGTGGAGGGGGAAGGGGGCGGTATGGCGGTATGGGTGGAGAGGGGAGGATGGGGAGAGAGGGGGTAGAAGCGGAGAGAGGGGGTGGGTGCGGGAGGGGCGGACACTTTAGCAGGTGGAGGGGGAGGGGGGCGGTATGGACGGAGGGGGGAGAGGGGAGAGAATATGGGTGGAGGGGGGAGGGGGAAGGTAGGATAGAGGGTGGCGGGGGGAGGGGAGGGGGTGGGGGGCGGGGTATGGGCGGGCGGGGGGGAGAGGGAGAAAGGAGAGGATGGGGAGAGAGGGTGGAGAGGGGGTTTGAGAGGGTATGGGTGGGAGGGGGAAGGGAGAGGATGGGGAGAGAGGGGGTAGAGGAGGAAGGAAGGAAAGGGAAAAGGATGGGGGAGGAGGGGGTGAATGAGGGGGAAAGGATGGGAAGAGGGGGTGGATGGGAGGAAGGCTGGGGATAGGGAATGGATAGCGGAAAGGATGGGTGGGGGGCGGAGGAAAAGGGGAAATAATTGGGAGAGGTGAAAGCGAACATGATGGGAGAGGAGGTGAGAAGGGGAAAGGAGGAGAAAGGGGAAAGGGAACAGAAGGGAGAAGGAGAAGAGGGGAAATGATGGGGAGAGGGGAGTAGAGGAGAAGAGGAAAAGGTGGGGGGAGGTAGAAAGGGGAAAAATGGAGCGAGGGAGTGGAAAGAGGGAAAAAAAAAATAAAGAGGAGTGGGAGTGGGAAGTGGGAGTGGAGGTGGGAGGGATAGGGTTGGGGAGGGGGCAGGAAGGAGGGAGGGAAGGGGGGAGAGAAAGATATAAAGAGAAGAGTAAAGAGACGAGACGTTGGATCAAAGAGAAGGGAGACAGGAAAGGAAGAAGGAAGAAAGGAAAGTAGGAAGGAAGGAAGGAAGGACAGACGAGAAGAAGGAAAGAAAAGAAAGAGAGAGAATAACTATGAACGAAATGATAGAGGAACGGCGAAGAGAAAGAGAGAAAAGGAAGAAGAAAGGAAGAAAATAAGGAAGGAAGGAAGACCAGGAGAAGAAAAGAAAAGAGAGAGAAAGGGAGAATAACCAAAAACGAAAGGAGAGAGAGAGGAGAACTGAAGGAACAACAAAGAGAGAGAGAGGAAAAGAATAAGAAAGGAAGAAAGAAAGTAAGTAAGGAAGGAAAGACCAGAAAAAGAAAAGAAAAGAGAGAGAGGGAGAATAACCAAAATACAAATGGATAGAGAAATGAGAGCTAAAGGAACGACAAAGAAAGAGAAAAGATAGAATAAAAAAGGAAGGAAGGAAGAAAGAAAGGAAGGAAGACCAGATAAAGGAAAGAAGAGAGAGAGAGAGAGAGAGAATAACCAAAAAACACACGGATAGAGAGATGAGAACTGAAGGAACGACAAAGAAAGAGAAAGGAAGGAATAAGAAGAAAGAAAGAAAGGAAGGAAGGAAAGACCAGACGAAGAAAAGAAAAGAGAGAGAGAGAGAGTCCTAAAGAAACAACAAAGAGAGAAAGAGAGAGGAAATAATAATAAGAAAAACAGGAAAATCAAAGAGCATATCCTTACCTGGACTTTCACGATTCCAAGTTGCAGACGTCAGCATTAGTCAGCACGACACGGGTCAGCGAAGCATAGATCAGTCACAGTGCAGCATTTCCTCATTCAACATTGCATAAGTCAACACTGAGTCGACACTGCGTGACTCAGTAGGTCATTTCATTGCGAGATCCGACCGTTGGAAGGCCCGACGTTGCAAGGTTCGACTTTGGAAGGTCCGACTTTGCTAAAGACGAGTTTCTAAGACCCAAGTTTACAAAACTCGTTATTGCAAAGACCGGACTTTGCAAGGCCCGAATTTGCAAAGACCCGACATCACAAAGACCCGACATCAGAAGACCCGATGTTGCAAGGTTCGACTTTATAAGATCCGACATTACAAAGAGCCGAATTTACAAAACTCGTTATTGCAAAGACCCGACATTGGAAAGCCCCATTACAAAACCCGACCTTGCAAAAACCCGACATTACAAAACCCCAAACCCCGACATTGCAAAGACCCGACCTTGCAAAATCCGAACTTGACAAGACCCGACTGCAATGAGGGAGGGCCGACCGTGTAAAGGGTGTTTGGAAAAGGGAACAGCTGTGAGGATGAGAAGTGTGGAGAGAGATTTAGGGTCGATAATCGTGTTTTTTTTTAGGGTGAAGCGCCTCTACTTACACACGTACACATGGAGTCACACGCACACAGAGTCATACACACGCATAGGCGTACACACACATGCAAACTACACACACACACACACACACACACACACACACACACACACACACACACACACACACACACACACACACACACACACACACACACACACACACACACACACACACAGAGAGAGAGAGAGAGAGAGAGAGAGAGAGAGAGAGAGAGAGAGAGATAGACAGATAGATAGATAGAGAGAGAAAGAGAGAGAGAGAGAAGAAAGAAAAAGAAAACAAAAAGAGAGAGAGAGAGAGGGAGAGAGAGTGAGAGTGAGAGAGAGAGACAGAGAAAGAATGAGAAAGAGGGAGAGAGAGAAGAAAGAAAAAGAAAACAAAAACCCAAACCAAAAAAAAAAAAAAAAAAAAAAAAACTAACCGGAACCACAAGCAACAAAAACAAAATGGCCGACGACCTCCTCAATACCACCCGGAAACAAAGGTTCACAAGACACTTACATCAGGGTCGGGTTATCTGTTTTTCATTAGTGGAATTCGCCAATTTACATTTAATTTGCGTGTTTCTTAATTTGCATACCAGCTGTGGTTATCGCTATCTGTTGAAACTACAATTGGATATTCGATATATGTAGAGAAATAGATAAGTTGTGAAGATAGTGAATGAGTTAATAAGTCATTGTTATCATTGTTATCATTATCGTTATTCATTTATGCATTTATTTATTCAGGGATTCACATTTCTTTGATCCTCTCCCCTTCCCTAATGCAAAACCTGAAAATATATTCCCTACTCTCTCTCTTTCTCTTTCTCTCTCTCTCTCTCTCTCTCTCTCTCTCTCTCTCTCTCTCTCTCTCTCTCTCTCTCTCTCTCTCTCTCTCTCTCTCTCTCTCTCTCTTTCTCTCTCTCTCTCTCTCTCTCTCTCTTCTCTCTCTCTCTCTCTCTCTCTCTCTCTCTCTCTCTCTCTCTCTCTCTCTCTCTCTCTCTCTCTCTCCCCTTCCACTTCCTCTCCCCTATCTTTCAAGGACCCCCTCACCCCCTAACCCTACCCACGCCCTCTATCAACAGATCCTCCAGTCCCCCCTCCCCTCCCTTTCTTTCTCCTTATCCTCTACAGTTGCTTTCCCCTTCCTCTCCCCTCCTCCCTTCACCTCTCTCTTCCTCCCTTTTCGGTCTACTTCCTTTCTCTTTTCTCTCGACGATCTCTCTCCCCTCTCCCTTGCTTCGCCTCCCTCCATCCTCTCCTCCTCCTCCTCTCACACTTCTCCCCCTCTCCCTCAACAATGCCTCTCCCTCTCCTTTCCCTCTCCCCTCTCGGCAGTTCTCTCCTCCTCCCTTCCCACACTTCTCTCTCCTTCTCCCTTCCCCTCTCCCCTCCTCCTGACCTTCCACACTTCTTTTAACTTTTTCTTCCTCCCTTCCCTCTCCTCTCCTCTCTCCAGTTTTCCTCATCTCCTCCTCACGTTTCCTCTCCCTTCTTCCCCTCCTCCTCCCCTCCTCCTACCTTCTGCATTTCTCCCCCTTTCTCCCTCTCCCCTCTCCCTCCCCTCCACAGAATTTCTCCCTCCCTCTGCCCCTCCCTCCTCCCTTCCTCCCTCTTACTCCTTCTCCCTCTCCCTCCACGATTTCTTTTCCTCCCCTTCCCCCCCCCTTCCCTTCTCCCCACTCCCCCCTTCCCTTCCCTCACACCCTCCCCCCTTCCCTTCCCTCCCCCCCTCCCCCACCCATCTGATATCAACACAATGAACGTAACAGTTATAATAACCAACTCTATTAACACCAGCTACGAGCGAAAAAATGTGCATAAAGTGAACAGCTTTTCGAAAAACAAAAAATATATTCATTTATGTATATATATAAAGGACAGTTACATTACAAAATTAATAAATGGTTTATGGCGTTGGACTGGGAGGGAAGGGGGCGGGGTAGAGGGGGTGGGTAGGTGGGTGGGGTGGGGGTGGGGGTGGCATGTGTGTATGTATATGGCGTGTGTGTGTGTGTGTGTGTGTGTGTGTGTGTGTATGTGTGTGTATGTGAATGTGTGTGTGTGTGTGTGCACGTACGTACGCGTGTCTTTGTGTGTGTGCGCGCGTACGTGTGTATATGTGTGTGCATTTGTACGTGCGTGTGTATACGCATGTGTGTGAAAAGGGAAGGAAAGGGGGGGAGGGAGGTGGGAGGAGAATGAGAGAGCAATAAACAAATCACTTCCCAATGATTTACAGCCAAATGCCAAAAGTTTAATTTGGTTTCAATATCACCAGATTTTGACAGAGAGGGAGGGGTGGGGAGTGTGAGTGCGAGGATGAAGAGAGGGGAAGAGGGGTGGGAGGGAGAGGAAGGAAGAGGAAGAGAGAGCGCGAGTGGAGTGGAGGAGAGAGAGGAAGAGAGAGAGAAAGAGAGAGAGGGAGGAGAGAGAAAGAGAGAGGAGAGAGAGAGAGAGAGAGAGAGAGAGAGAGAGAGAGAGAGAGAGAGAGAGAGAGAGAGAGAGAGAGAGAGAGAGAGAGAGAGAGAGAGAGAGAGAGAGAGAGAGAGAGAGAGAGAGAGAGAGAGAGAGGAAGAAACAGACAG
>NC_091560.1:5649162-5651662 GCF_042767895.1 Penaeus vannamei | reverse complement strand
GAGGGAAGGAGAGGGAGGGGAAGGGGTGGGGGAGGGGAAGGGAGGAGGGTGGAGGAATGGTGGAAGGGAGGGTAAAGGGAGGGGAAGAGGGAAGGAAGGGGAAGGGATGGGGAGGGGAAGGGAGAGAGAGGAGAGGAGGGAGGGAAGGACGAGAAACAGGGGGGTAGGATGGAGGAATGGAGGTGGAGGAGAGGAGAGGTGGGGAGAGGGGACGGGAGGGGTTGGGAATGGGAATGGAGGAGGGGAAGGAGGGGAGGGAAAATAGGGAAGGAAAGGGGAAAGGAAGGGAGGGAAGAGGAGAAGAGAGAGGAGGGAAAGGAGGAGAGGAGGACGAGAGACAGGGGTGGGGAAGAAGGGGAGAAATGGGGATGGGGAGGAGGTATTGGGGTGATGGTGGTAGAGGAGGATGGAGAAAAACGGTGTTAGGGAGATGGAATGAGGGAGGGGAGAGAAGAAGGATAAATGGGGTGGGAAGGAAGAGGAGGAGGTGGGAAGGAGGAATGGAAGGAAGAAGAATAAGGGTGGGGAGAGAGAATAGGAGGAAAAATTGGGGAGGAGGAGGGAGAGGAAGAGGAATAGGAGATGGAAAGAATGGAGGAAAATCTAGAAATAGTGAAAGAGTAAGGTGAAAAAGGGTAGAAGAGGAGGAGGAGAAATGAATAAAAGTAATAATAATGATAATAATAATAGCAATAATAAAAAGAATAATAAAGATAATCATAAGAAAGATAATAATGATAATAACGAAAGAAAGAAAAACGAGGAGGAGAAGGAGGAGGAGGAGGAGGAGGAGGAGGAGGAGGAGGAGGAGGAGAAAAAAGAAGAAGGAGAAGAAGAAGAGAGGGTAGAGGAGATCTCTTTAAAAGGTGACAGCGTCGGCATGACACAAGAGGATGCCAAATGACACTGCCCTGCCCTCTCCCCCCCCCCCGCTGGGCACTCTCTCCGTGATACCCAGTGCCACTCTCTCAGACTGCCTGGCACCCTCTCTTCCTCGATGTCGAAGGATTCTCTGCCTTCCATCCTCCTCTTTTATTCTCCTCCTTCTTTCTACTGTTCTTCTCTTCTCCCTCTCTCCTCCTTTCTCTTTTCCCCTTTCTCTCTCTTCTTTCTTTCGTTTCTCGTCTGTTTTTTGCTCTCCTTCCCCTTTTTCTTCTTCTTTCTCTTTCTTCTCTTCTCACTTCTCTCTTCTTCCTCCCTTTCTTCTCTTCCTGTTTTCTCTTCCTCCCTTTCCTCTTCTTCCTTTCTACCCCCTCCCTCGGCTCTCTAATCCTCCTTTCTTTCCCCATCTCTTCACCCTCCTCCTCTTTCTCCTCCTCTCCCTCCTTTACTCTGTTTCTCCTACCTCCTCGTCCTTTATCTCCTCTTCCTCTTCCCTTATCCTCTCTTACCTTTACCTTCTCCACGACCCCCTTCCCCCTCCCCCTCCCCCCTCCCTTTCCGTGGCATTTGGAAACCTATATGAAGCCCCCTCCCCTCCCCCCTCCCCCTTTCCGTGCCATTTGGAAAACCTACATGAAGCTAAGCCTTGGCACTGTCAGACGGCTTGGCACCATCTTGACTCATCTCTCTAGGGGGGGAGAAGAGAGTGCCATACAGTGCCACCAGCGTGTTGAAAATGGAGGTTACATAAGGTCTTTTTTAGCTATGCATTGCTATGTCGTATCCAGGGTAGTTATGGTGATGGTGATTTATGGTGAAATGGTGGTGATTGTGATGATGGTGATGGTGAGAATTGGTAAATATAGCAATAATAAGGTTGGTGGTAATAGATGTAATACCAATGATACTAGGAACTGTAAAAGATGATGATTATGATGGTTATGACAGTAGTTATGGTGAGGGCAATGGTGATTATGCTAATAACAGTTTGGGTAATAAAGATGACAGCATTAGTAAAACAGTAATAACAAGAATCATTAAAATTAACAACCATTTTACTACAGCATCAAATTTCATTGCACAGAAAATCCAATTACAACTAATGTAACGACATATTTTAGCGGCACCATTATGGCTAACGGTATGCTATATTCGTCGCTAAATTCTAGCAGATTTCCGCTACAGCCTCTAAATCATTATGGAAATAAACAACCTATTTGCTGCTGCTTCATCTTATTTTTTTCATTTTTCTTTTTTTATTATTTTTTTACACCTGTACAAGTCATACCTAACCCATTTCTGTTATAGGCCTACATACCACGTTTTACCTTACTTGTATAGGCCTACATACCTTGTCGTATAGGCCTATAACTACCTCTTTTGCGTATCGAAAACAGTTAAATGGCGGCTGAGTTTGCACCCGCGTCTTCCCGCTCAACTATATAAAAAAAGGTATTTTAGCACTTAACGCTATCTGTCTTTAGCGTAGTATAGGCCTATCCTCACCCACCTATCTCGACAACAGTACATAACAGAACCATCCATAACCCCCGCCTTATCAACAGGGTATTTAGCAATTAAACGCTATCTGCTAACCCCCTCTGCCGAACAACCTAGC
>NC_091560.1:5630961-5633461 GCF_042767895.1 Penaeus vannamei | reverse complement strand
GCCCCGCCCCTCCCCTCTCTCTTTCCCTCACGCCTCATCTCCCCTCTTCTTTCTCCCTCCAGGTGACGCATCAGTTTACACCTCCAAACGCTTCCCTCTCTCTCTCCCCTTCTCCCCCCTCTCCCCACTCCCCCACTCTCCCCTCCACTTTCCCCTCTCTCTCGCCCACCCTCCCCTCTCCCCACTCTCCCCCTTTCCCCTCTCTCCCCACTCTCTCCCCCTCTCTCCCCCCTCTCCCTCTTTCCCCCCCCCACCTCCCCCACCTCTCCCTCTCCCTACTCTCCCACTCTCCCCCACCCTCCCCCACTCTCCCCTCTCCCCCTCCCCCTCTCTCCCCACCCCCTCTCCCCTCACTCTCCCTCTCTCCCCTTCCCCCCACTCTCCCCCACGCTCCCTCCCCCCCTCTCCCCCCCTCTCCCCCTCTCCCTCACCCCAACTCTCCCCTCTCCCCTCACTGCAACACCAGTTCAATAATGTATTCACAAATCCGCGACTTAAAATTGCCCGCATACCTCAGTCCAGAACCTGTTGCCCGGGGATGCCTACTGGGAAGACGAAGAGGGGAAAGAGAGAAAGAGAGGGGGAGGGGAGAAAGAAGAGGGGAGGGAGAGGAGGGAGCAGTGAGAGGGAAAGGGGTGAGGGAGAGGTGGGAGGAGCAGAGAGAGAGAGAGAGAGAAGAGGGCGAAAGAGAAGAAAGAGGGTGAGGAGGGGATGGAAGAAGAAGGGGGAAGAGAAAAGGGTGAGGAGGGAAAGGAGGAGGAGAAGAGGGAAAGAAGAGAGGGGAAAGAGAGAAGAGGGAGGGGTGAAGAGAGGGGAAGGAAGGAAGGGTTGGAGAGAGAAGAGGGAGGAGTGGGAAGAGAGAAAGGAGGAAGGGAGAGGAAGAGGAAAGACAGGGAAGAAAGAGAGAGAGAGGGGAAAGGGGTGAGAGAGAGGGAGAGAGAGAGAGCGAAAATGGATAGATTGGAAGAGGTGACAAAGAGAGAATGAAAGAAATTGAGGAGATAATATGGAGTGAAAAGGAAGAAGAGGGAGCAGACAGAGAGAAGGAGTAGATGAAATGGAGGAAAGAGAAGAAGAGAGAAAGAGAACGGAGAATATAAAAAAAGAAAGAGACAAGAGGAAGGTGGGAATTGAAGGAGAGAAAGAGAGAAGAGATAATAGATTAAATGAGAGAGAAAAGAAAGAAGAGAGAATAGAGTGAAAGGGAGAGAAAGAGAGAAGAGAGAAGAGAACGAAAGGGGGATGAAAGAGAGAGAAAGGAAAAGAAAAAAGGAAAGGGTGCCCACGCATGTTGATATCCGTGAGAGAGGGACAGAAGAGAAGAAGTGAGGAAATGTAGATAAATCAATAGATGAATAATTGTGGAGAAGGAAAGAAAATCCAAGATAACAACGAGAAAAGGATAAGGAAAATATGCATCCGCCAAGGAAGATTTAAAGGAAGTAAACACAATCAGCTGATCGAACCAAAATGGCGGAAATGGCGGGAAAAAGGAACCGACTTATTTCACTTTTCCTTTTCTCACCCGCGCCCATTTCTTCTTTTACCGCTCCCCTTCTCTCTTTCTCTCTCTTTCTCTCTCTTTCTCTCTCTTTCTCTCTCTTTCTCTCTCTCTCTCTCTCTCTCTCTCTCTCTCTCTCTCTCTCTCTCTCTCTCTCTCTCTCTCTCTCTCTCTCTCTCTCTTTCTCTCTCTCTCTCTTTCTCTTTCTCTTTCTCTTTCTCTCTATCTCCCTCTCTCCCTCCCCCTCTCTCTCTCTCTCTCTCTCTCTCTCTCTCTCTCTCTCTCTCTCTCTCTCTCTCTCTCTCTCTCTCTCTCTCTCTCTTTCTCTCTCTCTCTCTCTCTCTCTCTCTCTCTCTCTCTCTCTCTCTCTCTCTCTCTCTCTCTCTCTCTCTCTCTCTCTCTCTCTCTCTCTCTCTTTCTCTCTCTCTCTCTCTCTCTCTCTCTCTCTCTCTCTCTCTCTCTCTCTCTCTCTCTCTCTCTCTCTCTCTCTCTCTCTCTCTCTCTCTCTCTCTCTCTCGCTCCTTCATCTCCCCATCTTCTCCTCTTCCTCTCTCCATTTTCCTCCCCACCTTCCTCCTTCCCCCTGTCCACCCCCCCCTTCTGTTCACCTCTACAGCAACTGCATAGAAAACGGGAAGCGACATGGAGTTGCAAATTGCAATCTTGCTTGTCGGAATTATTGAATTATTATTTCTATTTTCCTTTCTCTCTATATTCTCCTCTTACCTTTTTTTTATCTCTTTTCTTCTTCTTACTGTTTCGTTTTCATTTTTTTCCTTCCTTTTTTAACTTCATTTTCTTCCTTGTATCGTGTCTTCTCCTTCTTTCTCTGTTTATCATGTCCTCTCCTGTTTCTTCTCTTTATCATTTTCTCTCCCTTTCTTCGCCGTTTTCCTTAGTTTATTCACTTCTCTCCTTCTCTTCCTCTTTTGTTATTCTTTCTTTTTATTTATCTTGAGTCTTTTTTCTCGCTCTCTCCTCACTACCTCCCTCCTCACC
>NC_091560.1:5623461-5628461 GCF_042767895.1 Penaeus vannamei | reverse complement strand
TCAATTCTCCCTTTACCGTGTCCTCTCTCTCTAGCTTTCTCTCTTCCCCTTCCTCTCCCTCTCCCTCTCCCCCCTCCCCCTCTTCTTATCCCTCCCCTCCCTTCCCGCTCTCTCTCTTCCTCACCCCTTCCCTCCCCACACACCCCCTCTCTCTCTACCTTTCTCTCTTCCCCATCCCCTCCCTCTCCCTCCCACCCCCTCTCCTTCTCCTCTACTTCCCCCCCCTTCTCACTCTCCTTCACCCTCACCCCAACCCTCACCCCCTCTCCCTCTCCCTCACCCTCTCTCTCCCCCCTTTCATTCTCCTTTAGCCCTCTCCGCATCCCCCTCCCACCCCCTCTCCCTCTCCTTCACCCCTTCTCCCCCTCTCTCTCTCCCACCCCCTCTCCCTCTCCTTCACCCTCTCTCTCCCCCTCACCCCTTCTCTCTCCCCCCTCACCCCCTCTCCCCTCACCCCCCCTTCCCCCTCTCTCTCTCTCTCCTTCACCCTCTCCCCTTCCCCCTCTCTCTCCCTCTCTCTCCCCTCACCCCCTCTCCCTCTCCTTCACATCCTCTCCCCCCCCACCCTTTCATTCTCCTTCGCCCTCGCCCTCTTTTAGAGTAGTTAGGGATAACATGAAAGAAAACGGGATCCTGGCGAGCGGGCTGTGTGCTGGGTGATGGTTTGAGGACTTTATTACACGCCTTGGCTTTCGCTCGGGCTTGTGAGTTTTCCAAATTGCTTCGTTCGGCGACGCTCATCTGAGTATCTCGCGCTTCTTCTTCTCTCTTTTTTTTTCTCTTTCTCTCTGTTTTTATTTTGTCTTTCTGTCTGTCGGTCTCTTCTCTATTTTTCTCTCTCTCTCACTGTTTTTATTCTGTCTTTCTGTCTCTCTTTTTCTCTTTCTCTCTCTATTTTTATTCTCTCTCTCTCTCTCTGTCTGTCTGTTTGTCTGTCTATCTGTCGATCTGTTTATCTGTGTATATATGTATTTGTCTGTTTCTCTCTCTCTCTCTCTCCCTCTCTCCCACTCCTTCCCCTCTCTCTCTCTCTCTCTCTCTCTCTCTCTCTCTCTCTCTCTCTCTCTCTCTCTCTCTCTCTCTCTCTCTCTCTCTCTCTCTCTCTCTCTCTCTCTCTCTCCCTCTCCCTCTCTCTCTCCCTTCTTCTCTCTCCTCCTTCCCCCTCTCCTGTCTCTCTCTCTCTCTCTCTCTCTCTCTCTCTCTCTCTCTCTCTCTCTCTCTCTCTCTCTCTCTCTCTCTCTCTCTCTCTCTCTCTCTCTCGTCTTCGTTTATGAGTGATATAAAAGTTTATTCTCTCGTTCCGTGCCGTCGTGAACATTTCATTTGCCTATTTTAGTTTTATCATAGATGAAAATATGAGAAAAACATACGGGGCATCAGAGAGAGAGAGGGAGAAGGAGGGAGGGAGGGAGGGAGGGAGGGAGGGAGGGAGGGAGGGAGGGAGGGAGGGAGGGAAGAGGAAGGAGGAGAGGGAAGAAGAGAAGAGAGAGAAGAAGATCAATTTCATTTCTGAACATATGATCAGACAGACAAACGAATAGACAAACAGACAAATAAACTAAGAAGAATACGGGGATAGGGTAAAGAGAAGAGAGAATTAAAAAAAAAGGAAAAGTGGAAAGAGAAAAACGAAAGAAAGAGAAAGAGAGAAAGAGAAATTAACCACCACGCCCTCTCTCGACTTGCAAAGTTTAGATTTCTCACTGGGCAAAAAAAGATAAAGAAAGAAGGACAAAGAGAAAGAGAGAGAATTCCAGATAGAGAGAAAGAGAGAGAATATCAGATAAAGAGAGAGAAAAGAGAGAAATAAAGAGAGAAAGGGAAAGAATACTAAATAGAAAGAGAGGGAGGGAGGGAGAGAGAATGCCAAACATAGAGAGAGGGAGAGAACGAGGAAGCTGAAAAGAAGACAGAACAAGAGAGAGGGGAGAGAATGAGAGAAACGAAGAGAAGAAGGTAAAAATTATAAAAGAAGAAAGAATTATCCAAAAAGAAAGAGAGAGAACTTCAAAAAAGAAGCACAAAAAACAAAAAACAAAAAAAATGAAATGTTATGAAAAAGAGAAAGAGAGAGAGAGAACGAAAACGAAAAAAATAAGAGAAAAAAAGGACGAAACGTCATGAACGAAGGAAAAAGAGAAAGAGAGGGAAATAGAGAGAGAAGAAGAAGAAGAAGAAAGAAATGAAAGAGAAAAAAGAAAGAAGAAAAGAAGAAGAAGAAGAAGAAGAAAAAGAAAAAGAAAGAAGAAAGAAGAGAACACAAAGAAACTAATAAAAAAGAGAGAAAAAAGAACCAAACGCCACGAACGAAAGAAAAAGAGAGAAAGAGAGAGAGAGAAAGAAACTAAAAGAGAGAACGAAAACAAAACAAAAAATTTAAAAAGGAAGAACGAACGAAGGAAAAAGAGAAAGAGAGGCAAAGAGAGAGAGAAAAAGAGAGAAAGAGAGAGAGAAAGCCCCAACACACCAGCCTCCGTTCGCATGAAACGTCAAATAAAGCCTTTGATAGTGTGTTCTTTTGTGTCGTCGAGGCCCCGGAAAATATTTAGGCGCGCCGTGTATCGTCTATTGAGAGTTATATTAAATATTTGTGATCTGAACAATTCAGAGCGGGGGACCTGGGCCATATTCACGCCCCTCCCCCCCCTCTCCCCCTCCCTCCTCTCTTGTCTCCTCTCCCTCTCCTCTTCTCCTCTTCTCCCTCTCCTCTTCTCCCACTTCTCTTGTCTCCTCCCTCTTCCCCTCCCCCTCACTCCTCTCTTGTCTCCTCCCTTCCCCCACTCCCCCTCCTCCTCTCTTGTCTCATCTACCCCATTTCCCCTCCCTCTCCCTCTCTCTTGTCTCCTCCCCCTCTTCCCCCTCCCCTCCCTCTCTCTCTTGTCTCCTCCCCCCACTTCCCCTCTCCTCTCTTCTCTCTCATCCTCTCTTGTCTCACTCCCCGCCCACTCTCTCCTCTTTCTCTATCCTCTCTTGTCTCCCCCACTTCCCCCTCTCTCTCCTCTGTCTTCTCTCATCCTCCTCTTGTCTCCTCTCCACTTCCCCTGTTCCTCTTCTTCTTCTCTATCTCTCTGTGTTTCTCCCCCCTTCCTCTCCTCTCTTCTCTCTATCCTCTCTTGTCTCCTCCCCTTCTCCCTCTCTCCTCTTCTCTATCCTCTC
The DNA here is from genome assembly GCF_042767895.1 of Penaeus vannamei. Classification (NCBI taxonomy): domain Eukaryota; kingdom Metazoa; phylum Arthropoda; class Malacostraca; order Decapoda; family Penaeidae; genus Penaeus; species Penaeus vannamei. The sequence goes on along the minus strand of NC_091560.1, from coordinate 5,625,305 downwards.
TTGTCTCCTCCCCCTTCCCCCTCTCCTCTTCTCTGTCTCTCTTGTCTCCTCCCCATCTTCCCCCTCTCTCTTCTCTATCTCTCTTCTGTCCTCCTCCTCCCCCTTCTCCCTCTCTCCTCTTCTCTATCCTCTCTTGTCTCCTCCCCCTTCCCCTCTCTCCTCTTCTCTATCCTCTCTTGTCTCCTCCCCCTTGCCCCTCTCTCCTCTTCTCTATCCTCTCTTGTCTCCGCCACCTTCCCCTCCTCCTCCTCTTCCTTTCTCCTCTCTTGTCTCCTCCCCCCTTCCCTCTCCCTCTTCTCTATCCTCTCTTGTCTCCCTCCCCTTCCCCCTCTCCTCTTCTCGATCCTCTCTTGTCTCCTCACCCTTCCTCTCTCCTTTTCTATATCCTCTCTTGTCTCCTCCCTCTTCCCCCTCCCCCTCCCTCCTCTCCTGTCTGCTCCCCCTTCCCTCCCCTCTTCTCTTTCCTCTGTTCGATCTTTATTCTTTCTCTCTTTACTCTTTCTCTCTTTCTCTCTGTGGTTCTGTTCCCTTGTCTCTTTCTTTCTATGATTTCTTTCTGCTCTCTCGCTCTCTCTCTCTCTCTCTCTCTCTCACTCGCTCTTTCTGTCTCTCTCGCTCTCTCTCTATCAATCTATCTATCTATTTCTCTCTCTCTCTATCAATCTATCTATCTATTTCTCTCTCTCTCTCTCTCTCTCTCTCTCTCTCTCTCTCTCTCTCTCTCTCTCTCTCTCTTTCTTTTCTTTCTCCCTCTCTCTCTCTCTCTCTCTCTCTCTCTCTCCTCTCTCTCTCTCTCTCTCTCTGTCTCTCCCTCTCTCTCTCTCTCTCTCTCTCTCTCTCTCCCTTTCCTCCCCACCCTCTCCCCCTCCTCTCCTCCTTTGCCTCCCACCCTCTCCCTGTGTCCTCCCCCTCTCTCCCCTTGCTCTCCTCTCCTCCTCTCCACCCTTCCCCACCTCTCCCTCTTTCCCTCCCCTTCTCCCCTTCCTCTCCCCCCCCAATCTCCTCTTCCCTCCCTGCCTCCCTCCCTTCCTCTCCCCACCCCTCCACTTTCCCCCCAATCTCCCTCTATCCTCTCCCTCCCTCCTTCCCTCCCTACCCACTCTTAGGATACCCTTAGTGTTGCTTTTCCTATCACCCTGGTCGTGGCGCTCTCCTGCCTGTCACTCTGGCTTGTCACTCTTTTGTCCCCTTCACTCTGAAAAGGGATGACCGTTCAGTGTTGGGATTTTTTCATTATTATTATTGTTGTTGTTGTTGTTGTTGTTATTCGCGTTTCGTTTCTTATTTTGTTGTGTGTCATTTTTTTTTTCGTTTGTATTTTATTTGTATTCTCTACTTCTCTCTTTCTGTTTCTGTCTCTCTCTCTTTCTCTCTCTCTCTCTCTCTCTCTCTCTCTTTCTCTCTCTCTCTCTCTCTCTCTCTCTCTGTCTCTCTCTCTCTCTCTCTCTCTCTCTCTCTCTCTCTCTCTCTCTCTCTCTCTCTCTCTCTCTCTCTCTCTCTCTCTCTCTCTCTCTCTCTCTCTCTCTCTCTTTCTTTCTCTCTCTCTCTCTCTCTCTCTATCTAACTTTCTATCTATCTATTTATCTATCTCAATCTCTATCCTCTATCTTTATTTCTATCTCTATCTATCTATCTATCTATCTATTTATCTATCTCAATCTCTATCCTCTATCTTTATTTCTATCTCTATCTATCTATCTATCTATCTATCTATCTTTTCGGTAAGCCTATATATTATCTTTATTGTCATTATTATCGATATAATTATTATCATTACTATCATTATCATCATCATCATTATCATTATCATGAACACTATCATTGTAATTGATGTCATTTTCATT